>NW_025999842.1:20305422-20322046 GCF_001458135.2 Marmota marmota marmota | reverse complement strand
TATATACATATATATATATATGTATATATCACTACCTTTAAAATTTCTTCTGTGATCAAACTTCCTATTTGATATACCTCATGGAATTTCAATGCCTCTTCATACAAAACTGCACTCATCATCTGTCCTCCAAAATCTGGCCCTCTTCTCAAGTTTTCTATGTCGGTAAAAGGTACACCATCCCTCCAGTTCCAGGCTCCTGCAATAATCTTTTAAAATAATTTTCATCTATTCTTTTTAATCATACATGACAGGAGAATCCATTTTGCTATATTTGTACAAGCTTGGAATATATATTATTCTCATTAGGATCCTAGTCTTTTGGTTATACATGATGCCTTCTCTTTCTTCTATTCATATTGGACTTCTTTCCATTCCTCCTACTTTCAATGGGTTTTCTCCTACCATCCTTGCTACACGGCTGTTCCCCATTTAGACACTTCTCTTTCCTCTCTTTATCCTAATAACCCTACATCTCCTTGAGCCTTCTGCTGAAGAAAAGAGAAACATTTTTTATCTTCCTGATCAGTTCAAATCCTGCTATTACAACTTCTCCTAAATCTCCCTGCCTGATATTAGGACTTGACCCAGATGTAATTTTACATTTATTTGTGTGATTACTTGAATCCTTTGGGGGTCCTTCACTAGACTAGAAGCTCTGTGAAGTCAGCACATCCTTGCTTCTGCTCACTTTTAACCCCAGCACCTAATACAGTGGCAGGCATAGCTAGACTCAATAACTCCCAATTAGTATCATTTAGTAGAACAAAATAGAATATATATATTCCTTGATTTGTCAAGAATAAGTTATAACTGACTTTATCATTTTCTTTTGCATTATTTCAAGCCTTTCTCTTCTTAAGCTTCAGAATTCCATGAGGCCCACTATATACTTTTACCAGTTATGGGCCTTTGAACTGCATCAGAGTATTTCTGCTTGTTTGTTGAAACAACAATAAAAATAGATAATTAGTAAAATTACTTGATTCTAAATGAATCAGATTCAAAGGAAGTAACTGTACTCTGCACCATTTAGCTCACTGCAGAACAATGTAAAACTGAATCTGCCCTGATAGGCAACCACAGGCTCAGTCAGTGGCCATGAACAAGAGCCAAGTTCCAGAGTAGGGGCTATTGGAGTCTTGCAGCTGTTGTGTTGGCAGGGGAGGAAAGATCCACTCTGTTTGGAAAGGAAGCCTGGATCAGGGCACGAGGACATGGTTGAGGAGTAATTCTAAGAAATTATATTGGATTGAGCTCCAGCTCCAGACTCCCAGATCCATAAAGACCAAGCATAAGGCAAGTGGAAAAAAATTCACTGTTTTAGTGAGCGTTTTTGCTTCTGTGACCAAAAGATCTCACAAGATCAATTTTAGAGAAGGACAAGTTTTTTTTTTTTTCAGGGTTTCAGAAGTCTCAGTCCATAGAGAGCCAGCTCCATTACTCTGGGACCCAGATGAGGCAGAACATTATGGTGGAAGAGTGTAGTAGAGAAAAGGGGCTTAGGACATGGCCACCAGGAAACAGAGTAAGATACCTCTCACCAAGGACAAAATATATACCCCCAAACATGCCCTCAGGTATGCATCTCCTCCATTCACTCCCTACCTGCTTATAGTTATCACTCAGTTATTCCTTATCAGGGGATTAATGTACTGATTAAGTTAAAACTCTCATAACTCAATCATTTCACATTTAAACTTTCTTGTATTGTCTCACACATGAGCTTTTGGGGAACACTTCATATCAAAACCATAATATAATCCTCAGTTGCTGTTGAAATCTCATGGAATTTTCATGGAACAGAGTCTAGACATGCTGCACTACAAAGGTGCTAAAAGAGAAGGAACTAGCACCACAGACTCAAGAACAAAATTATTCCACTGAGCCCCAAGTAAATGGAAGGAATTCACAGAGTCTTTAGTTAGTGGGCAGAGAAGAATCTAAGAAATTAAAACATTTGTAGTGATACCATGGAAGTCATATATGTATTCAGAAAATTAATAATGTTTTAAAAATGTTTTTAACCTCAGTTACACTAATGCATCTTATGAAAGTATTATGAAAAAAATGAATTTTGCAATAGAAAATTGTATAGCTAAATGTCTCAGGTTTTCTCTACACTATTCTTGCATAAATCTGATCACTGGCAGCATCTGTGCAGAACAAGGAATGAAGATCTCAGGTTGCCAAAATACACTTCTGAAATCCCTTATGAGAAATATTTTTTAAATGCACTTGGCCATCTTCTCTGAATAAATACATGTATAAATATTGTTACCAGGTAGCCAGAGGTGATCCTGTCCAGTGTTTGCAGAGATTTTACGGTTGGCAAATACAGTGTGAGCTTTGCAAAGATATTGGGCCATGAGTGTGTTTACACTGGATAAGTGAACACACCAAGCTTACTCTGAGCTTCATTAATGTCAACAGTCAATTTTAATAATACAGGCCCCCAAATTCACTCTTTCATATCAAAATTTTGAGGTCAAATCTATTGGGAAACTATGTCTTTTCACACCTCTCTTGGTTTTTCATGGAAAAGAGATCAAATTTATAAAACATTGACTATTTCTTACTTGCCAAGATTAAAAGAAACTCCATTTGAAAATACTGACTAGCAATATACTTTATGATTTTTAAAGAATCTACAAATAAGTCTTTTATTAAAAATAACCTTGAACCTTGTAGACTTAATGGTTACATTGTATATGCAAAAACTCTTGGGAAGTGGCAAATATAATTAAACCCTAGATCTAAGTTTCCAATCACTTAGTTTTGACTTTTGTTTAGTGTGTTCTGCCAACAACATATTAATTAAATGTGACCCAGTGGTTCCAGGTCATTGCAGGAAAGTAAATAAACCTCCAGGGACTACATGCTAAAACTCAACTATCTTCTTGGCCACCTTTTAAAGTTAAAAAATAGGTGGATATACAACTATGAATATAGCCTGCTAAATAATAGAAATCAGAATAAAAAACATTGTGCACCACATGAGGAAAAGTCTTCCACCTAATGAGGAATTATCATGTCACCTTTCCCAATCATATCAGCATTTAGTTGAGAATGACTGATCCCCTAAAAGGTTGATAATAAAATAATCTTTCCCATCTTTATTATTACAATATGACAATAAAGTTTACTGGAGGAAAATCAGTACTCATCTACAACATTAATTTGAATCATTGAATTAAACTTATTATTACAATTTAAAATTTTTTTACGTATACCAAAAATAAGTCATACCAACAGATTTTATATAATTTTGATGCTAATAATTAAAAACTATCAGTGAAAAATTAATCATTATATTTCACTTTTGTTTTTTATTCTGTAATTTGGGAGGAAAAGGGTTTGTGAATTTTCAACATTCCTGACAGAAACACTAATTTCCTTCTATAATCAAGGCAGAGCAGGGATGTGGATGCTTTTGCTATTTCCTAGCATGTGGTACTGCCTTTGGAGTAAAACTTAAATGGATCCCAGATGTTTTTGCCCCTAGTCCTCCAGATCCTACCTCCAGGTCTGCAGTCTCTGGGTTTTCCTGGAGCTAACACTGATTCATAATTCACCATCTTTTGGAGTTTCTCAAAAACAATCTTCCCTTTGAAAATCATTGTTGAAATATATAGACATTATTGAAAATTTTGAGAGAAGAGAAAGGAAATTTGCTTTGCATACTTCACAGAAATCAA
The DNA here is from genome assembly GCF_001458135.2 of Marmota marmota marmota. NCBI lineage: Eukaryota > Metazoa > Chordata > Mammalia > Rodentia > Sciuridae > Marmota > Marmota marmota. Next base: position 20,318,348 of record NW_025999842.1, on the reverse strand, counting down.
TTTTAAAATTATATTTTATATAAAATATTCCACAAAGAGGAAATGAAAAACAACAATGAAAATCAGCAAAGGGAGGAAACATACTAAAGGAAAAGCTAATCAAAGCAAAAACCAAGTCAAGTTAAAAAAACAAAAATAAAACAAAATGAGTGGGAATACAAATCATGTCTCAATAATAACCCTGAAAGTTAATGGCCTAAACTCATCAATCAAAAGACATTCACTGGCAGATTGGATTAACAATGACAACAAAAAAAAAGATCCAACAATATACTGCTTTCAAGAGATTCATTTCATATAAGAAAAGACATCCAAAAAGTGAAAGGTTGGGAAAAAACATGTCACTCACATGGACTGTGTAAACAGGCAGGGGTTTCCATCCTTATATTAGATAAAGTGGGCTTCAAGCCAAAGGTAGTCAGAAGGGATAAAGAAGGACATTTCATACTGCTTAAGGGAATCACACATCAACAAGACATAACAATTATAAATATATATGCCCCAAACAATGGAGCATCTATGTACATCAAACAAATTCTTCTCAATTTCAAGAATCACATAGACCACAACACAATAATACTGGGTGACTTTAACACATCTCTCTCACCACTGGATAGCTCTTCCAAATAACTATAGAACTCAATAATGCAATCGATAATTTAGACTTAATACACATATATAGACTATTTCATCCATCAACGAGTAAATACACTTTCTTTTCAGCAGCACATGAATACTTCTCTAAAATAGACCACATGTTATGCCACAAAGCAACCCTTAGCAAATATAAAATATAGATATACTACCCTGCATTCTATCAGATCATAATGGAACAAAATTAGAAATCAATGTTTAAAAGAAAATAGAAGCTATTCTAATACCTGGAGACTAAATAATATGTTATTAAATGAAAAATGGATAGCAGAAGACATCAGGGAGGAAATAAAAAATATTCTTGGAGGTAAATGAGAATACTGATACAACATATCAAAATCTCTTGGAACTATAAAGGCAGTACTCAGAGGAAAGTTCATTGCATTGAACTCATTCATAAAAGAAGAAAAAGCCAACAAATAAATGACCTGACATTACATCTCAAAGCCCTAGAAAAAGAACAAATCAACACCAAAAGTAGTAGAAGATAGGAAATAATTAAAATCAGAGCTGAAATCAATGAAATTGAAACAAAAGAAATAATTCAAAAAATTGACAAGATAAAAAAGTTGATTCTTTGAAAAAATAAATAAAATTGATAAATTCTTAGCCATGCTAATAAAAAGAAGAAGAGAGAAAACTCAAATTACTAAAATGCATGATGGAAAAGGAAATATCAAATACAGAATAAAATTAGAAACCATTTGAAAATTTATACTCCAATAAAATAGAAAATCTTCACGATATTGACAAATTTCTAGATACACATGACTTACCCAAACTGAATCAGAAGAACATACACAATTTAAACAGATCCATCTCAAGCAATGAAATAGGAGATGCCATCAAAAGCCTGCAAACCCAGAAAAGTCCAGGACTAGATGGATTCTCAGCTAAATCCTATAAGACCTTCAAAAAGAACTAATACCAATACTCCTCAAATTATTTCATGAAACAGAAAAGGAAGGAACCCTTCTAAACTCATTCTATGAAGCTAGTATCACCCTGATACTAAAACCAGGCAAAGACACATCAAGGAAAGAAAACTTCATATCAATATCCCTGATGAACATAGATGCAAAAATTCTCAATAAAATTCTGGCAAAATACATACAAAAACATATTAAAAAGATAGTGCACCATGATTAAGTGTGGTTCATACCAGGGATACAAGGTTGGTTCAACATATGGAAATTAATAAATGTAATTCATCACATCAATAGACTTAAAATTATCATCTCACCAGACAAAATACAGCACCCCTTCATGTTCAGAACACTTAAAAACACTAGAGATAAATAGGAACATACTTCAACATTGTAAAAGCTATCTATGCTAAGCCCAAGGACATCATTCTAATTGGAGAAAAATTGAAAGCATTCCCACTAAAACCTAGAACAAGACAGGGATGCCCTCTTTCATCACTTCTATTCAACCTAGTTCTTGAAACTCTAGTTAGAGCAATTAGACAGATGAAAGAAATTAAAGGGATACAAATAGGAAAAGAAGAACTCAACTATCACTATTTGCTGATGACATGATTCTATATATAGAAGATACAAAAAATTCACCAGAAAACTTCTAGAACTAATAAATGAATTCAGCTAAGTACCAGGATATAAAATCAACACCCATAAATCAAATGCATATCTGTACATCAGTGATAAATACTCTGAAAGAGAAATTAAGAAAACTACCCCATTCACAATAGCCTCAAAAAAACTAAAATACTTGGGAATCAACCTAACAAAAGAAGTGAAAGACTCTACAATGAAAGCTACAGAACACTAAATAAAGAAATTAAAGAAGACTTAGAAGATGGAAAAATCTCCCTTGTTCTTGGGTAGGCAGAATGAATATAGTCAAAATGGCCATACTACCAAAACTGTTATACAGATTTAATGCAATTCCAATTAAAATCATAATGACATTCCTCACAGAAACAAACAAAAAAAGCAATCATGAAATTCATTTGGAAAAATGAGAGACCTATAATAGCCAAAGCAATCCTTAGCAAGAAGAGTAAAGCAGGAGGCATCACAATACCAGACCTTAAACTACACTACAAATCTGTACTAACAAAAACAACATGGTATTGGAACCAAAATAGACATGAAAACCAATGTTATAGAATGAAGGACACAGAGACAAACCCATACAAATATAGTTATCTCATAATAGACAAAGGTGCCAAAAGCATACATTGGAGAAAAGAGAGCCTCTTCTACAAATAGTGCCAGGAAAACTGGAAATTCATATGCAGTAAAATTAAATTAAACCCCTCTCTCTCACCCCTATCTCTGCACAAAACTCAACTCAAAGTGGATCAAGGACCTAGGAATTAGACCAGAGAGCCTGTGCCTAATAGAAGAAAAAGTAGGACCAAATATTCATCATGTCGGATTAGGACCCAACTTCCATAACAAGACTCCTAAAGTGCAAGAAATAAAATCAAGAATTAATAAATGGGATGGATTCAAACTAAAAAAGCTTCTTCTCAGCAAAGGAAACAATAATGTGAAGAGAGAGCCTACAGAATGGGAGAAAAATCTTTACCACATGCACATCAGATACAGCACTAATCTCCAGGATATACAAAGAATTAAAAAAACTTAACACCCCCCAAAATAATAACCCAATCAATAAATGGCCTAAGGAACTGAGCAGACTCTTCACAGAAGAAGATATACAATCTATCAACAAATATATGAAAGAATGTTCAACATCTCTAACAATTAGAGAAATGCAAATCAAAACTACTTTAAGATTTAATCTCACTCCAGTCAGAATTGCAATGTCAAGAATACAGCCAACATGAACTGTTTGCAAGGATTGGGGGGAAACATACATTCATTCATTGTTGGTAGAACTGAAAATTGGTGCAACAATTGTGGAAAGCAGTATGGAGATTTCTTAGAAAAATTGGGATGGAACCACCATTTGACCCAGCTATCACACTCCTTGGTCTATACCCAAAGGACTTAAAAACAGCATACTACAATGATGTGGCCACATCAATGTTTATAGCAGCTCAATTTACAATAGCTAAACTGTGGAACCAACCTAGATCCCCTTCAATAGAAGAATGAATAAAGAAAATGTGGTATATATACACAATTAAATATAGCTCAGCATTAAAGAAGAATGAAATTATGGCATTTACAGGTAAATGGATGGAGTTAGAGAATATCATGCTAAGTGAAGTAAGCCAATCCCAAAAAACCAAAGGCCAAAAGTTTTCTCTGATAAGTGTATTCTGATCCATAATGGGAGTGGGATAAAGAAAGAATGGAGGAACTTTGGATTGGGCAGAGGGGAGTGAAGGAAAAGTAGTGGGTATGAGGGTGGAAAAGATGGTGGAATGAGATGAACATTATTACCCTACATATGTGTATGATTGCATTCATGGCGTGACTCTGCATTGTGTACAACCAGAGAAATGAAGAGTTGTGCTACATTTGTATATGATGAATTGAAATGCATTCTGCTGTCACGCATAACTAATTAGAACAAACTTTTAAAATTATATTTCATATATAGGTACATATATATATATATATATATATATATATATATATGTAATCTTATTCCAAGCTCTGTTTGCAGACATTCCTCCCCCTATTCTTCTTTCTTTCTGATCATTATGACTAGATTTTCTGCTCTTCTTTTGTATCTCCCTTAGAAAATTTTAAACCACTCACCTATTTCTTGTTCAAAACCATTCAACTTTGCTCATCTTCCCTGCCCAAGATGTCACACAAACCCAGCAAAGTGTTCTAAGGGCCCTCCTACTAACAAGATCCACATGTTTTATATGATAATTTACTACTCTTAGGGGAGCTCACCTTTTATACCAGGAAGTTTATCTAAGGATCTTTTTTTTTTCTCAAAATACATGGTTTTCTACCTAAGAGACTCTCTTTTAATAAAACAGTCACTGTATAAGTTGACTTTGTATCACTGTGACCAAAATATATGATGAGAACAACTTAGAGGAGAAAAGTTCATTTTGGCTAATGGTTTCAGAGGTTCAGTCCATGGGGGGCCAACTCCATTGCTCTAGACCCAAGATAAGATAGCACATCATAGTAGAATAGAGTGATGGAAGGAAACTGATCAGCTTATGGTAGTTGAGACACACAGGGGAAGATACTGCAGGAAGATTAATCCTTCCAGGGCACACCCCAAGTGACCTACCTCCTCCAGCCATGACCCACCTGCCTGAAGTTACCACTTAGTCCAGTCGACTGATTATTACAGCTCTATAGTCTAATCACTTCACCTCTGAATATTCCTGTATTAACACAGGAACTTTGGGAGGACACCTTATAGCTAAACCATAACAGTCCATTTCCTTGATTAAGCAATTTCAATAGCCCACAGTATTACACAGAAAAATAAATGTCAAGGAAGCAACAGTCTGCAAACAAAGCTAGAGGCTTCTCTCCTAGAATGAATTCCTGGAAATTCTAATATCAAAGTATACACGTGGAGTTCTACAGACGAAGAGATGCCACATATAGCTTGGTCAGTCTAGAAGACCTGTAGACATATATATATATCTTTCTTAGAGAATGACCTTTGACAACCTATCATCATTTCTCTACTCCATTCCCAAATATTATATTTTTAGACAAAAAAAATCCTCAGAAAGTTGCACAGATCATCCATTTAAAAGAACAGAATTAGTCAATGAAGAACTTATAGTTGAAGAGAATTTCTCTTTTCTTATAATAGATAACACCAAAGAAATTTGGACTTGCAAATGTAGATATTAAAGGTATGCCAATAGGTTTAAGTAACTTGAGAAAAGCAAAGTGAGCACTGGTTAATGAGGTCTAAGAAGGGCTTTGGTGTCATGATGAGAAGTTGGAGTAAGGGTGGTATGCAGTGAGTGGAACTGATGCCTGTTTGATTTTTTAGTTGTGTGTTGTGATATGTGTTTATGAAAGGACTTGACCACTCATAATCACAGATCCCAGATCTAGCTACACAGATCCATCTCTAACAATGTAGCATTAGTTAGTTATAAAATCATCTGAGTTACAATTTCTCATTTGTAAAAGAGGAATAACAAATGCTGTCTCAGAGCATTACTTGTGAGCATTAATTATATGAGTGTTTTATACAAGGAAAGACATCATCAAGACAGTACCATTGGATTTTCACAGATGCAGAAAGAGCTCAGGGTATTCATGCATTTTGTTTTTGTTTTGGTGAGCCTCTTTTCCCTTCTAGTTTCAACTCAGGGTGTCTCCCTGTCAGTCCACCACTTCATCTATGCTTGGCACTCATCAACCTTTCATGAATATTACTTTGATATAATATGGAAATTGCATTGATCTAGCATTTCTTTAAATTTTGCAGATAGCTCCACAGCTATATTCTTTCATGTGCCCTAAGCAACTGGGCCCCTTTCTTCATAAAAACACTGAAGATTTTGTTTTACGAATGTGTTGGTAAAAAGACGAATATAATCTGGGCTTGATTCATTTTTATACATTCATTATTATTATATTCATTTTATTTCTGAGGTTTTTTTTTAAAAAAAAAAAAACCCACTTTTTGTGACTCCCTTAAAGTATCTTGGGAACCGTGCAGAGTACCTACTGTGCCTAATGGGAAGTGAACCCTGGTTGGCAAATTCCTATTTGAGGCTCCAACTTTTAATTTCTGGTACTTTTTCTCAAGTATTTAGTGAAAATTCTCAATCCCCTCTCTTTTTCTCTTTGTCATACACATTAATTTTCTCTAATCTCTCTTCACAGACTCAATCCTCTTGCCCTTTTATCATCTTGGTTTTACTTTTTCGATGCCTTTGGATTGTAGCCAAGGTATTGATGTTTCTTTTTGGTGAGCAGAAAATTATACATAATACCCAGGGCCGCTTGATGGAGGCCATATTGAATAAAATGATTTATTTCCTCTTTGGACATGTGAAACTCTGCTTTTTGAACTTTTTATAAGTGCATTTGTGCTTTTTAATTTTATTTGTCTTTAGTAGCTGTCAGGGCATATTTAATTTCTTCTGAACTCTTACCCCCAGGTTTTACTGCTTTCCAAATGTCTTGTTTCATTTGTCCCTTTTTTACTTCATACACAGAATATTCCCAAATCGATAATAAATCAAACACTTAGCCATGGAGACTGAACACACCATCACCTGTCTCCAAAATGTAGCCATTAGAAGAAAGGAACAACCCTAGGGACCCAAATTTTAAGAGGCTTACTACAGAGTGGCATAAGAAATATGACACAATTCCCTGGTATTTGTGATCATTTAACCTAAAATGTTCACTTTACTCTATCTAAAGGTAATTTATATTAGTTATTGTTTTAGAAATATAGGTGTGTAAAAACTTTTACTAATGCTTTTACTACAGTTTTCCTAATTGAAGTTTTAAAAAAATTAATGTAATAACTTTTAATTTATACTCTGTAATATTCTACAGAAAAGATTTTTTTAAAATCCTATATAAAGGTATAAAATAAGGTAACAAAATTATTTTAAAATAAATTAAGAAAAAAATCAAAAAAACAAATAAGGTAGTAAATCAGAAAAAAAGTATTTATGATGGCACATGAGTTCACATATTCTTACTGTAAGCAAGCTATGGGCTTGATTTTCAGCTCAAGTTTCAAATTCTAGGTAAGTCAAACAATGCATGCCTCCTTTCATTCACCTAAAAACTAGTGAAAAAAAACATGTTTACCAGATACTTACCTAAAATAAATAGAAATAATATATAAAATAATTTTTACATGGTTTTGACTTCCTTCAAGGGAAAAAAAGGGTTATATTGTGAAAATTACTTCTGCCCTTCCAACCTTCCTGCCAGCCAACTGTATTTACTCAGAAACACACACACACACACACACACACACACACAGTTATATACATCCACAAATTTTCATCTACATTATTAAAAATCATCAGGCCTATCAAGTGTGCAGTGGCAAACTGTGGAGGATGCTATTTATAGATTATGTGTTAGAAATTTTTAAAAGTTGGAAACCAGAAAACTGTAAAGACATAAACAAGAGAATAAAATGGCATCTTAATTTTGCAGAGATAGTACTTATTAACATTGTTTCTTTCCACTTTTTTTAAGGACAAATTCCTAAAAGTAGAATTCTTGTGTCAAAAGATACGATTGTTTTTTAAACCCTAAGACATTTTGCTAAATTACCTGTCAATCTGTAGTATATATAAATGGACATTTTAGTACATCCTTTCTAGTTTTGTAGCTGAGTTTCCTTCTTTATGACATGAAGAAAATTTTGCCTTATATTAACAATGTTAATGTTATCTCTCTTTTCTCTTTCATGTGATGAAGTTTTTAAATAACTTTGTTGCTTTATAGGATTGCTGTTAAAGTTAGTTGCATGTAAAGTACTTAAAGAAATACCATGTAGGGCTGGGGTTGTTGCTCAGTAGAGAACTTGCCTTGCACATGTGAGGCTCTGGGTTCGATCCTCATCACCACATAAAAATGAATAAATAAAATAAAGATATTGTGTCCAACTACAACTAAAAATAAATATTTTTTAAAAACTTTAAGAAAGAAATACCATGTACATTTTTGCTATTATTATTTGGAAACTTCTTAAGTAAAAATAGTTCATTTTATTTCATATTTAGTAATTAGAAATACAGAATTCATTTTATATATTTATTGGACATTTCTGTTTCATTAATTTATTCATAAATTTAATATAATTTTGTACTGACTTTTTGATAATTTTTATTTACTTTATATACTCTACATACTAAGGACATTAACTGTGTCTGACATAAATGTTTCAAATATTTCTCTCAGTTTTGTTGTCTTTTAATTTTGGTTATGCTCCTTTTTTATATGTAGATGTTTAAGTATTTTATTAAACCAAATAACCAATCTTGCATATATGTGTGTGTTTCCTTCCCTTTTATATAGTAATCCTCTTTTTCCAGTTCCAGTTACTCATGGTCAACCATAGTCCAAAAATATTAAATGGAAAATTCCCTATTTAGAGAGAGAAAATGAGAAACCTCATTCACCTATAATTACAGCATACTGTTATAATTATCTATTTTATTATTCGTTATTGTCAATTTCTTATTGTGCTAATATACATTAAACTTTATCATAGGTATGCATACATAGAAAAAATATGATATATACAGCATTCAGTATTTTTATTTCAGGCATCTCTTAGGGGTCTGGGAACATATCTTTAGTAAATAAGGGAGCACTACTGTATTTAGAGAGTGTAAGAAATTACCTCAGATGGGTGGCATAAAATAACAGAAATTATTGTCTTACTAGTGCAGAGGTAGAAGTCCACAATTATGGTTCTGGTAGGGTTCGTCCTTCTGGAAACTCTGAGGAAGAAGCCATTCTCTTACTTCTCTCCTAGCTTCTGGTAGTTGCCAACAATCCTTGGTATTCCTTGGCTTGCAAATCTCTGCCTCCACATTTAATATGATCTTGTCCCTTGAATGTCTGTGTCTCTGTGTCCAAATTTCCCTCTACCATTATAAAGACACCAAATATATGGGATTTAGGACCCATCTTCATCTACTATGACCACATCTTAACTTGATTACATCTGCAAAGTCCAAGTAAGGTTACATTCACAGGTCTTGGGTAGACCTGAATTTTTGTGGAACACTACTCAACCCAGAACAAAAAGTAATTTCATGTTCCAAGATCACAAAAATACTTAGCTATATGTCCTATTACTTGTTTTTTAATATTTAATTTATCAGTCTATCTGGATTGCCAATGTTTTCTGAAACAGTTCACAACTAATAATTTAGAGTGGGTTATATTATCTTGAAATGTAACAGTCCTCTCATTTTTTTTAAGTGTTGAAATATCAACTGCTGTATTTAAGTGAAAACAGCAGTTTCACATGCACAGCAAAAATAAGGGAAAAAATTAAGGACAAGAATTTGCCTATGAAATATCAGTCTGTTTTCCATTATCTATTGCAAAATAAGTACTCCTCACTCTTGGAAATCTCAGCATTTATTAGATAATCCTTATCTCCTAACTCCCACTAAGATTTACATAGTTCTAAGTGGATGAAATCATGCTATGTTTTGTCAGGTTGTACTCAGCTGAACAAAAGATACTGTGGTGTAAGAAGCCCTTCAGCATTGTTTCTGGTCCTGTTACCCCCACTGTTTGCTTTCATATCACATTCTCCCTCAGATTCAGCTTTTAAATGCATGAACACCCCTCTGCTCAGCCCCACCCATAGCCAGTGCTCTTTTATTCATTTCCGTATTTTCCTTCCTATCCTGGGACAGTTATACTGTTTGTTTGTCATATTTGATTCTTTTTTTTGTACCAGGGATTAAACTCAGGGTTGCTCAACCACTGAGCCACATCCCCAGCCCTATTTTGTATTTTATTTAAAGATAGGGTCTCACTGAGTTGCTTAGCTCCTTAATTTTGCTGAGGCTGGACTTGAACTTTACTGATCTCCAATTATGCAAGCTTTCAAGCTTTCAGTGATTTTCATCCTTGGATTGCCACACCGACTGTGTGATGTTACAGTCCTCAATACCTTGTGCATTGACTCTCCACCACGTGTATTTTAAATTCTAAGACTGTGATCTTCTGTATCCTCTGTGAAATGTCTGTGCATAGATTGGTATTCCAATTTATCATATGAAGCTCCTCTCTTTTCAGGAGATTTGTGTACTTCTAAATATTTTAGATAGTTATATATCCTACTGAAAAATTATTATACTGAAGACAGTTCATCCACTGCAATATGTTCTGGGTCGTATAGATGCTATTTAACATAAAGTTTAAGTTGTTCTTCAAATTGATACATCTATCTAATATTAGCTCACCCAAAAGGAAAATTGGAAAATATTTTAATTTACTCAGCATTTCCATCACTACAACCAGAAGGCTTGACAAAACCAATGTAGAGGAGAAAAAGTTTATTTCAGCTCACAGTTTCAGAGGTCTCAGTCCATAAATGGCTGACTGTAACTCTGGGCCTGAGATGACACAGAACATTTGTGGCAGCAGGGCATGGTAGAAGAAAGCTGCTCAGGACATGGCAACCAGGAAGCAAAGAGAGATAAAAAACCCAAAGGCACACAGTGACCTGCTTTTTCCAATCATACCCTACCTGCCTACAACTACCACCCAGTTAATCCGTATCAGTGTATTAACCCATTGATTAGGTTAAATCTATCATAATGTGATATTTCTCCTCTGAACATTCTTACATTTTTCTCATACATGAGTTTTGGGGAGACACCTCATACCTAAACAATAACAGTTTCAAGTAGTTGCTGAACATGCACCAATGAAAATATTCCTTCTGGGTCTGAACTTCTGAGAACTATGAATTTAAATCTATAATCTAATATTAAATTAAGTAAATATGAAAGCAATATAATAAAACTATTTTTGCAGGATGAATCACCATTTCAGTAACTTTTATCTCTTACATAACTTACTTTAGAATGTAAGTGGCTAAGTAACATTAGGACATGTGTACTTTAGAACACCTTGGAACATTTTATATATGAATGTATATATAAACATTTATATCTTTAGACAAAGTATACATATATGTTCTAGACCTCATTCTCAAGCATAGGTTTTCAAGATCTCCTGCAAAGTTATCCCTAGGTAAAAATGTTATAAATTCTGACTCATCTAGATTTTTCTACTGACATCAGCAATAGGTACTAAGCATTAAGATCTACTAGCTGTTACCCTTTGAAAAAAACTATTACTGAACCAAAATTATGGATGCCAATGGAGAACTTTATTTCTACCAAAGACAATAAGATCTAAATAAAGTATTTAATCTGGTGAAGTTAACAAATTTCGAAAGGTTTCCAACCTGCAATCCTGCTGCTATGAAGTCTTGCCCACCATCATCACCCATCTTTTAATTCATTTGACAAACAACTATTGGGTATCTACAGTGTGTGTTTCAGGTATCCTTAACAAACTAGAAAATTATGTCCTGCTCTCATGAAATTTATTGTATAGTAGATCCTCTTTAATATGAATAATAAATTCTACAACTTCCTAAGACAAACAATGTTCCAAATAAGTGTTAGATAGCATAAATAAGATCTTTTTATTGAGATCTAGTAAGAATTACTTTTTTGATAAATTGAAAAATATGAGTTTGTAACCAATTACTCAAAGAAAGACTATCTGAATATAGTTGTTTTATGGAGGAATTTAGAAGCAGCAGACTTGGTTTTAAAGAGAGAGCTCTGCTCATCAGGGACAAAATACAGAATCCAAAGGCACAAATTTGCTAGCCCTGGGTTGCACTTTCTTGAAATTCTTGAGCATGGGTAAGAACAATACCAAATCAAATACTGTGTCCATTTGGTCCTTTTATCTTTTTACCCAATAGAGGAATGCTAAATAACAGGAGAAAGCATCTTCATAAACAATAATAATTTTTGTCTGATGTCAGCTGCAAAATAATCTAGGGAAAAAAAATCCCACTCTACTGCCTTGCTCAGCTGAGCAGCTGCCATTTTCCTGGCCCAGCTTTTGCTGTTGCAGAGCTGGGCAATATAAACAATGGTTCTGCACCTGCTTTCAGGCCTGCCAGAGTGATGGTGGTGCCATCATTCAAGCCAAGAGGAATAGGGCCATGAAAACAGACGCACACCCTTGCTAGCTCAGCTGCTACCCTCCCTGGTGCTAATCTCATGCCAGAGTGGTGGCCAGTCCAGTTTGCCTCAAAACTGTGGCCTGGACATGGCAAGAATTGCAAGAGACACATCTTTTGGGAGACACAAATAAATCTAGTCAATTCAGAGTCAGCTTCATTGACTTCCTAGGAAAGAAAAAGTGTAACCTGTGTGTTAGAAAGGCCACATTTGGACTTCCTAGTGCCTGTTCTCTTTGTTCTTCTTTTATTCGTGTTTATCATTTCCTGTTGCTACTAAAATGGTAACAGGATATAGCCTATTCACCATGCCCAGAGAAGGAAGTAGAGAGTATCTTGACTTTGTATCTCCTCCTGGATTTTTTTTTTTAATTTTTTATTGTGGGTTGTTCAAAACATTACAAATTTCTTGATATATCATATGCGACACTTTGATTCAAGTGGGTTATGAACTCCCACCTTCACCCCATACACAGATTGCAGAATCACATCAGTTACACATCCATTGATTTACAAATTGCCATCCTAGTGTCTGTTGTGCTCCGCTGCCTTTCCCATCCTCCACCCTCCCCCCTCCCCACCTCTCCCCTCCCCTCCCCTCCTCTCTCTCTACC
>NW_025999842.1:20290815-20302029 GCF_001458135.2 Marmota marmota marmota | reverse complement strand
CACTACTCCAATTAGGGTGGTGTTTGTACCACGCCGGCAGGCTCCTGGGCCTGATCCGCCGGTCTGTTGTAGGTCTGCCTACCTTGGAGGCGCGGGCAGCGGATCTGCCCTGCCCCTCCTACCACGCCTGCGGACCCCTGGGTTTGATCTGCAGTTTGATCACTGGTCTGCTCACCCTGCGGGCACGAGTGGCGGTTCCGCTCCGCCCCCACACCAATTTGGGTCACGTGACCACCCCACCGGCAGGGCCTGATCCGGGCGTGGGAGAAGGATCTGCTCTGCCCCTACTCCAGTTGGGGTGACATGTGTACCACACTGGCAGGCCACTGGGCCTGACCCGCCCGGCTGTCACAGGTCTGTTTACCTTGCAAGCGCGAACGGCGGCTCTGCCCTGCCCCTCCTACCACGCCCATGTACCACTGGGTCGCGGGTCTGCCCACCTTGCGGGGATTTAAGTTATCTGTTTGTTTCACCAGGAATAGCAACCATGTTTGTGCATGAACAAATAACTAAACTACATCACTGGACAGACCTGTAAAACACCATCCGTTGTAAATTATATCTCAAATTTAAGAGATATTGGGCTGGGGATGTAACCCGGTGGTGGAATGCTTTCCTAGCAGTCTGGGTTCAATCCCCAACACTCTTCCTATTTAAATCTGGTGGAGATAATATCTTCTCTGATGTCCGTAAAGGTGAGAACCCAGATATTCAGCACATGTTTTTCAAAGAACCCAGCCACTCCAGAAAATCTATTTTATTTGCAGAACTCTTGCAAAATCTGACACTCCTCTTCACTTCACTGGAATGCCCTTGTCATTGCCAAATGTTGCTTTGCCTCGTGGAAATTCTTGGCCAGACCTATGGATTGCCAGACCTTGCAGCTGTTGACCCTTGAAGTCCAAATCTCCCGTATCCCAGTGACTCAGAAGGCTGAGGTAGGAGGATCAAAAGTTTGAAGTTAGCCAGGTGCAATGGAATACATCTGTAATCCCAGGAGTTTGGGAGGCTGAGGCAGGAGGATCACAAGTTCAAAGCCAGCTTCAGCAACTTAGAGAGATCCTTGTTAGAAAGGATTTAAAAATCCAAAGAACGTTCAAGATAGGTGTGTGCCTCTCTCTTCTTAGCCCTACGCCTGAGGGCTCCTCTTCTGGGAAACTGGTTTGGTCAGATGGGGGTAGATAGGTAGATTTTTCCAGTTTAAGCCACTAGGTTTCTGGCTCTGGCCTCTATTCATCCTTGGTGGTCTCCAGCATGTGCTCCACATGCTCTTGGAGTCAAGAAGTGTGTGCTTAGAACGTGGTATCTGAAATCCCAGCAGCTTGGGAGGCTGAGGCAGGAGGAACGCAAGTTCATAGCCAGCCTCAGCAAAAGCGAGGCGCTAAGCAACTCAGTGAGACCCTGCCTCTAAATGAATTCCTCCTGGATTTTCTCCTACTTAATGATTGAATATTCAACCACCACTTCTCATAGAATAGCTCTCCCCAAACCATATACTTCAATTCAGAATTTTGGAATTTTGGTGCTAAAAGTTTCCTATGTATATGAAATTTCTATGAAATTATCCTATGTAGCCTCCAAATTTTAAAGATGAGAAAACAAGCTCTGTAATTTCAAGTGATCATCCAAGATTATATAAAGAAGGGGCCATTAAAACCAGATTAGAACATGCCCCCTGACTCCTAATCTTGTGTTCTTTCCACACTGCCACATTCTCTCTAACACCTCTAACAATATCTCACCCCTTCCCTTATTTTTATTTCTATAGTAAATCATGTATTCCAAGTGGTCATTAGTTTTCATGCACTTTGTAATAGCTCCCTGGCTAATATCCCACCTGCGTTCTCAAATCCATTCTAATATAAGCACTGCAGATTACATAATTAAATATTTGAAAGAGCTCTCTTATGATTACTTTAACTTATTTTTTTTTCTTATTTTCCCAAAGGATATCAAAATTAAACCAACCCATGTTTTTGTTTTTGTTGTTTCATTTTCCTCTTTCCAAAAAGGTCTCTTATGCTCTCTTACAAACTGATAGCTCCCTGTTCTTGGACTACAACCCATAATTTTTCATTTATTCTTCCTTATATTTGGCACGGCTGCCCCAATTTTCTGCCTGCCATTGTCTTCTCCAGCCTTCAGAGTTCAGATCAGTGTCACCTCTTCCATGAAGCCATTCCTTAGTCTCCAAACTGACTGTAACTTCTTTCTTTTATGTTGTCCGATGACATATTATTTTCTCTTTCTTATAGAACCAAAACAGTACAGTTAATAGTGTATATACATTACTCTTTAAGTAGATTTGAAAATTTCCCATCCCTGAGATTCTGTCATATACAATATTCTACCCTCCTTCACTTAACAATACCTAATATAGTGCCTTGAATATGGCGAATGTGCACTGATAGTAATTGAACATCAAAATATTAGAGCAAAATCTGACAACATTATAACTTCTAACTTAGGAAGTTCATTTTGACTTTTCAATTTATATATATATATATATATATATATATATACATATATAGCAACACAACATCTTATCATTAGAACACAAAGACAGGTTCTCTCTCCTTCCCTGCCCTCCCCCCTTCATTTTTTGGCAAACAATGTAATTTTTAATTCTTTAAATTGTGGTAAAACACACACAACAGAAAATGTAGCCATCAAGTGTGCACTCCAGTGGGGTTAAGTGTAATGTTACACAATCTTCACCACATTCCATTTCCAGAACTCTTTTAATCTTAAAAACACTGGAACTAGCTGTGCATGGTAGTGTACACCTGTAATCCCAGTGAGTCTGGAGGCTAAAGCAGGAGATTACAAGGTCAAGACCAGCCTCAGCAACTTAATAAGATGCTGATACAAGTGATTCATAAAGTATTTGCATTTTAGTGATGGCTAATTTCACTTAACAAAGTGTCCTCAAAAATCACTCATGTTGTAGCATGTTTTAGAATTTCTTTCTTTTTAAAGGTTGAACAATTTTTTATTGTACATATATTTACATTCACATTTTGTTTAACCATTTATTCACAGATCAATACATGGTTTGCTTCTACTTAGGCTATTATGAATAATGTTATGAGTATGGGTGTAAAGATATCTTGTTGAGACCCTGCTTTTAATTGTTGAGTATATAGCCCAAAGTGGAATTGCTAAATCTTGTGATAATTAATGGTATGCTTAATTTTTTAAGAAACCAACGTACTTTTTTTCTACCATCTTACATTGAAAAGTTGGATTATTTTTAAAAGTATTCTCAAAGTCTTAAGATGTAACAAAGTATCAGAAATAATAGATAACAGAAACCACATCACTGCTAGCCAAGCTGTTTTGGTCAGATGAATCAGACCTGGTATTCAAAAGCTAATTTAATGTGAAGACTATGACACATAGCCCTGTGGTTCCTGAGCCTGATGGTGCATCATAATCCTCACACCAGATACCTAGAGCTAGAACCACTGAAAACTTACAATTACACAGAGCTCCTACAGCAATACATTTTCTGGTTAAGGTCATGACTCCTCTCTGGACTATAAGTATGTCCATAAACTTGTGTAGGTGCTGATGGTATTGGTGCAGTTAGCATTTGTGTTAGTTATATTTTCATCACTGTGACCAAAACACCTAACAAGAACAACCTAGAGGAGGAAATATTTATTTTGGCCCATGGTTACAGAAGTTTCAGGCTATGTTTGACTGGATCCATTGCTTTGGGCCTTAGGTAAGGCAGAACATTATGGTGGCAGGAGTATGCAGCAGAGGAGGCTGAAGAACTCATGGCAGCCAAGAAGCAGAGAGAGGGAGGAAGGGGCCAAGGAGAAGGTAAACCTTCCAGGGCACACCTCAGTGACCTACTCCCTTCAACTAGGTCTCATCTCCCAGTAGTCCATTCAGCTATTGATGAATAAATTCATCAAATGAAATAATCCACTAATAAAGCCAGAGCCCTCATGACCCAATCATTGCCTAAAAGCCCCACCTCTGTACACATGAGACTTTGGGGGACATTCCAGATCAAAACTGCTTTACTTTAAATTATCCAGTTGTTTAGGTAGATTCACATTTAAGGACATACCTTGGGACAAAACACTATGCCCTTAGCGAACTCCAGAACAGTAGGTCTCAGTAACTAGAGACAAGTCAGATGCACTGTGGAGCCAGATACCAGAGGGAGAACGTGGATAAGACAGATGGATGCTCAGGAAATCAGTGCCTGTACATTTGGTCCTTCACATGCTGCTCAGGGAGTGCAACAGAGGTCCAAGTGTAGGTAGAATTAAGAAGCCAGATGGTTCGAAGGCAGTTAGCATCAGAGGATGCTATCTCTAGGGAGCAGACACAGGGCAAAACAACAGAGAGAAAAAAAGAGCATAGTCCTGGAGGGAAGAAGATAGTTGGGCACAATTGAACAACTAGAGCATAAAATAAGAAAGAAACCAGCATCAAAGGTGACTTCTCTCCTCCTGTCATGTCTTCCTTTCATCGTTCTTTAACCCAGACAGTGGTAACTGCTGTGGGCCTGCTTGGTACTTAGCAATGTTGGTTCAGAGTGCTCTTCTGGAATCCTCTAATCACTTTTGCTTAAGACAAGGAATGGTTCAAAGGCCCCACCACGACTATTGTTACTAAAAACATAAAAATGTTAGATTTTTCTTACTTTCAATAGTGCACATGTGCATATTTTTCAAACTGTCGCGACTTCTTGCCCGCAAGGAAGACGCAACACTCAGGAATCTTCTTTCAGTAGTTTATTTCAGGCCCTTGATAGTTCTTCTTCTCCCTCTCGGATGCCCCTCCCAGCCTTAATAAAGCATCTCAAGCCCCAATGCAAAGCAGCCACGTGGAGCTTTCTCATAGGGTGATGAAAAGTCATGCGCCAACTCTCCCAAATAAGGAGTTGTTTGTCACAGACCACAGCGGAGCCAGCGCCATCTTGTAATGGCGACCATAATTTGCATAAACAGCAGAAGCGGCTCACCACATCAAACAGCCTGTGTGTATGAATAAAAGGCACTATTTTTCAATAGGTATTTTTAACAGTACCTTTAAAATTGTCTTTTCCATCTGTCAGGATAATTTTGAATTCCAATTTTGATTAATTTTGATTAATTCAGGAAATAATTATTCAGCCAACCAGCAGAGTATTTTTTCCCCTGATATATTTTTTTTCCTTCTGTCTTTTGCATTCTACTTTATGGATTTTCATTGCTCATTAATGTGTAAGCAGGAGTAAAAAAAATAGCTAACCTAAAATTAGTCACCTTTCCTACCTTTTACCAATGCTGATAGTCTTTACTAAAGGAAAATAATTGGAACTGTGAACAAAAATTAAGCCTTTGAATTGTCAGAATATTTCATTCATCCTTGTTATTCCTAATTCAGGGTATTCACCTAGAATGAGGAAATGTTTCATGCAAGAACACAGCCCAGTTTCAAATGCTTTTTGTTAATTTTGAACAAGCATAAGTTGTATTTATTTCTTGACTATTTAGGTTAGCAATCTTAATTTAAGATATGCTGCCCATACTTTCATAATTTATGCATTTTTAATTAAATTAGGAATGTTATCAAAACAAATTGAGTTTCAATTTCATTTTGAAAATACATTTTTTACCACTAAAACATTTTTATAGCTAATATAGAACAGAGCATCCTTTGAATAGAAAATCATCATTACCCAAATAAAGAAAGTGTTTTGAGTGTCCTTCAATTCCCTGATGGTATGTTATTTCTGACTATAACACACTGTTGACTTATCTACCCCTCAGTAAGTGACTTATTTTAATGTATCCATATTTTTTCTGAAACTGTTCTATTTTTTTTTCTTGACTCATTTTATCTTCATGGCATCCTTGTTGTTAAATAGCTATTTAGGGTTATCACCATGAGTCTCTGTGAAGGCAATCCATACCCTAGGAGTAGAGGAACAATTAGTCATTCTTCTATCATCATTTATTAAAAACTTAATGTGAACATTGAACATAAATGCTTTCTAATGACATAATTCAACAAATGTAAGATGACTGGGAAACCTATTTCTACTCTTATTTTTCTTCCACATTTTTTTCTAAATATCTGTACCCTATAGAATGCACCACAGGAAAATATGGTTCTGAGATAAGATGAGTTTGTTGAATTCAAAGTCCATTAGGATATTTTGTCCTGAGTACACTTACTATAATATAACCTATATGACTTTAGTCAATTTTTCCCATTTATTTAGACAGAAAAAAAACCTTTCCCTCCTGTCCTGAAACTTCTGTTCCAAGAAACAAATTTCAAGAAACACTGACTCATTTTTTCATGCTTAAAACACATTTACTAGTAACCAATGCCATCAATTATATTAAACATATAGCATAAACAATTGCCATCTAACTATCCAGCTTTAAAATCAATCTTGATGTGGAGTGACATCAAGCAGGTCCAGAATAAGAGTTTCAGCCCTCATCCTGCCAGAGAAATACCAAATTAACAATGATATATAAGCTGAAATATATTCATGAGATGTTCCGAATCCAGTTTATAAGTTGCATTAACCCAGATAAGCACAAAACCAAGAATAGACATTGAATTGGTTAAGATGAGCAATTTTACTTTACTCACATTTCTCCTCTAGCCAGCATAGATCAGCACCAAGAGAGATTGCCTTGACCCATGACTTCTCCCCTGAAGAGAAAGAGAGACAGCAATGTGCACCCAAAATTTATGTCCCTCCAAGGCTCTGTCTGGTGGATCATTTTTTGTTCCATCTCATACAAAGTGATAAGGGAACTAGTGCAATTTTAATAGCTGGATACAGCTAAGAACAAAATGAGTGAGAAGGTGGCTTAATGCAGCTAGAATGGTTCTGCAAAATTGAGAGAAGGCACACAACCTCGAGACTTCTCTCTTAGGAAATGAGGGTGAAAAGTGGAACATGTATTCAACATCCTGGTCTATCATTGCACTGCCCTAGGGAAAAGGTGGGGGGACAGCTTACTGAAGCTAGCATAGCTCTGCAAGATTGAGAGAAGGTGCATAATCATGAAAAATCTCCTCCAGGAAGAAGAGAGAGGAGCAGAACATGCACATCCATAGAACATATTTGAGAGCCCCCCCCCGCCCAGAATCTCTAACAAGACTGATTGGTAAAATCTTTCCTTATTGAAGCCACACTGTAAAGACTGAGAGAACTGGCTGTTTTTCTAAATATTTAGGCACAACATATAGCTACAGGAACATGAAAAATCATGGAAATATTACACAACCAAAGGAAAAATTTTAATCTTTAGTAACTGCAAGGAAATAGAGACTTATGAAAAAATATATATTTAAAATAATCATCTTACTCATGCTCAGTGAGTTAGGAGAGAAAATAGACAACTATTTGAAACCAGGAAAAATATATGTGAACAAAATAAAAATATCAAAAGAGAAATAAAACTATAAAAAGAACCAAACAGCAATTATAGAGCTGAAGAATACAATAGATGAATTGTAAATTTTAATGTCTTTAATTCTCAGACTTGATCAAGCAGAGGAAAGAACCAACAAAATCAAAGACAATTCATTTGTAATTATCTAGTTAGAGGAACAAAAATTTTTAAAAACAAAAAATTGAAGAAAACCTAAGAAACCTATGGAACACCATCTAGTAAACTAGTGAAAAGAATTCTAGAAGAAGAGGAGAAAGAAAAAGAAACAGAAACCTTATTTCAAGAAATAATGGTTGGAAACTTTCCAAATCTTGGGAGATATACAAAATCAGATTCATGAAGTCCCAAACAGGATGAACCCAAAGAAAACTAATCAAATTGTTCTAAGTCAAAGATAAAGAATTTTAAAAGTAACAAGTGAAAAATGACTTATCACATGCAAGGGAACCTCTCTGTAAGACAGTTGGGTGAATTTCCCAACAGAAATCTTGCAGGAGTAGTTTTAGTCAGCTTATTCACTTCTTTGACTAAGGGATCCAACCAGCACAATTGTAGAATGTGTAAAGTTCGTTTGAGGGTTCATGGTTTCAGAGGTCTAAATCCATAGAAGATTGGCTTCATTCCTTGGGGCTTGAGGTGAAGCAGAATATCATGGCAGAAGAGTGTGGCAGAGAGAAGCAGCTCACATGATGATCAAGAAGCAGAGAAAGAGACACTACTCACCATATACAAATATATACACCAAAGCCATGCTACCAATGCCCCATCCCCTTCAGCCACACCCCTACCTGCCTTTAATTACCCCTCAATTAACCTCATCAGGTGATTAATTCACTGATTGGGTTAAGGCTCTTGTAACCCAATCATTTCTTCTCTGAACCTCTGGCATTGTCTCACATGTGAAATTTTCGGGAACACTTCACATTCAAACCATAATATACTTAAGGGGCTAAAAAAAAGAATGCCAAACAAGAATACTAAACCCACCAAAACTGTCTTACAGAAATTAAGAAGACATAAAGATTGTCCAAACAAAACCTGAGGGAGTTCATCATCACTAAACCTGCCTTGGAAGAAATCCTAAGAGAGTTCTTCAAGTTGAAATAAAAATATTCTAAACAGCTAGGTGTGATGATGATGGCCTGTAATCTCAGCAACTCAGGAGAATGGGGGTTAGGAAGATTGCAAGTTCAAGGCCAGCCTGAGCAACTTAGTGAGACACTGTCTCAAAATTTTAAAATAAATAAATGAAAAGGACTAGTGATGAAGCATCCCTGAGTTCAATAATGTATAAATTACTTTTAAACTTTTAGTTTTAAACTAAAACTAATTTTAGTTTAAAAGTTAATAGAAACATTAAGAATAACTACACCAAGATTTTTTAATAGGTATGCAATAGAAAAGGTGTAAATTATGAAATCAATAAAATAAAGTATGGTGGGTAGAGAAGGTAGAATTTTCATACGTAATTGAAGTTAAGTTGTAATTAGTTTAAAATAAACTGTTACAACTATAAGATGTTTCATGTAGTTACACAGAGTAATCATAAAGAAAATAACTATAGAAGACACAGAAAATAAGAAGAGAAAGAACCAGGGGCTAGGGTTGTGGCTCAGCAGTAGAGTGCTCGCTTAGCATGTGCGAGGCCCTGGGTTCAATCCCCAGCACCACTTATATAAAAACAGATAAATAAAATAAAGGTATTGTGTTCAATTACAACTAAAAAATATTTTTTAAAAATTAAACACAAAATAAAATACCAGGGAGGAAAATAGAAACAAAATAACTAAAAAATAGAAAATCATAAACAATATGACAATATTTAAGTTCATCTCCATCAATAATTACTTTAAATGTAAATGAATTAAATTCCCCAATCAAAAGACAGAGTTCCTAAATAGACTGGAAAAAAAAGATGTTAACATTAATGCATCAAGGAAAAGAACAATAATGAAATATTCCCTGGACCTTCAGTGTTATTAACAAATTACAAGTCATCATTATATACCCTTAAAATTACTATGGGTTTCCTATTGAAAGGCAAAGTAATTATAGGAATATGAAATAAATACCATGTTTTTCCACAGTAAGTGAACTATTTTACACTCTATTATTTATTCTTAAAGATGTTCATTCTTGTGGGTAAGTTGTCAGTACTTAGAACTGAAAGTAATAATTGTTCTTTCTCTGCTTACTTTTCCTTAAACCAACATGCTTCAGTGAAAATTTATTATTTTCCTCTTAATTAACTGAGGAAACTTACTTTATATGAGACTTATATTTTCAGGCACCTTTGAGATGTTAGTCAATAACATGGAACAAGCATCGGTATCCACATGTTTATGTCCCAACTCTGCTCTTGTGAATAAACAAATTCATTTAGCATCTCATCAAGTTTTTACATTGTGGGAGGTAAAGAAATGAGGCTTCAAAACATTGGTTCCTAACTAGGGGGTGTGGAAAACAAATTAATGTAGAACATAAAAGCTAGATGACATCTCAGAAATAATCCATTTTAGGGGTATTCCATGCTGGCTGAAGAGTCGAATCACCTTAGTAGCTTTGAAACAAATAAACCAGCAAAGAAAGAAAGAGATGGTCATGCACAAGAGCTCATACACAAGCATTCATACTAGTCACTCTGTGGTGGAATCTGGAGACTGAGATTTAGCATCTTTTTTTTTAATGATCTCTATTTGTTGAGGGGCAATATAGAGAGAATGATCTTCTCAAATTCCCTCCCTGTGAGTGAGGAATCTCTCAAACAGTTAAATGATTTGCTTGCTTGCTGTTGCAAAATTAATTAGCTCTTCCGAATTAGAAAATGGATTTTTTGATTCTTTCTTTTTTATTGGTAGTTCAAAACATTACAAAGCTCATGATATATCATCTTTCATACATTTGACTCAATTGGGTTATGAACTCCCATTTTTACCCCAAATACAAATTGCAGAATCACATCAGTTACACACTCACATTTTTACATAATGGCATATTAATGACTGTTGTATTCTGCTACCTTTCCTATCCCCTACTATCCCCCCTCCCCTCCCCTCCCATCTTCCCTCTCTACCTCATCTGCTGTTGTTCAATTCTCTCCCTTGTTTCCCCACCCCCTTTCCCCTCACAACCTCTTATATGTAATTTTGTGTAACATTGAGGGTCTCCTACCATTTCCATATGCTTTCCCTTCTCTCTCCCTTTCTCTCCCCCCACTCGTCTCTGTTTAGTGTTAATCTTTTCCTCATGCTCTTCCTCCCTGTTCTGTTCTTAGTTGCTCTCTTTATATCAAAGAAGACATTTGGCATTTGTTTTTTAAGGATTGGCTAGCTTCACTTAGCATAATCTGTTCTAATGTCATCCATTTCCCTGCAAATTCTATGATTTTGTCATTTTTTAGTGCTGCATAATACTCCATTGTGTATAGATGCCACAATTTTTTTTTATCCATTCATCTATTGAAGGGCATCTAGGTTGGTTCCACAGTCTAGCTATTGTGAATTGTGCCGCTATGATCACTGATGTGGCAGTATCCCTATAGTGCGCTCTTTTAAGATCCTCAGGGAATAGTCCAAGAAGGGCGATAGCTGGGTCAAATGGTGGATCCATTCCCAGCTTTCCCAGGAATCTCCATACTGCTTTCCAAATTGGCCTCACCAATTTGCAGTCCCACCAGCAGTGTACAAGTGTACCCTTTTCCCCACATCCTCGCCAACACTTATTGTTGTTTGACTTCATAATGGCTGCCAATCTTACTGGAGTGAGATGGTATCTTAGGGTGGTTTTG
>NW_025999842.1:20209238-20288360 GCF_001458135.2 Marmota marmota marmota | reverse complement strand
CCCCCCCCACCCCCCCGCACCATAGGATATGGTTTCAGGTGTGGTTGCTTTTAGGAAAATAATCTCCTATCTAATTAATATAATTTGAAAGATACTGATGAAAACATATGTCACTAACTTTGAAAACTTTTTAAAAAATGTTTTAAAAGTATAATCCTTGTCATTTCCTCCAGAATCATTTTTATTTAAGAAAAATTTAATGAAATTCATGGGACAATTCAAATTGAATTTGTCGAAATTCCTAGCTCAAAACAAATTGTCACCATAGGTATATGCATAATGTTCTTTTATACCACTTTAGTTATTAACCTAATGAGCCCCTGCCTGACACAACACTAGAATGGTGCCAATAAATTAAATCAGACTCTGTGCTTGAGCTCCTTTGCCTCCAATGCACAAGAGCCACTATCTGGAAGTTTGATTTTACTATCCCCATGCTTTTTAAAATGTGGTTTTCATCACTTATGTGCCTAAATCATATGTCATTTATTTGAGTTGCTTTTTTCCATTTTGGAAAGGATATCTTGGGTTCGATCCTCAGTACCACATAAAAATAAATAAATAAAATAAAGGGATTGTGTCCAACTACAACTAAAATGACTTATCACATGCAAGGGAACCTCTATGATCCTTTTGATGTGCTGTTTAATTTGTTTTCTAGTATTTCATTGAGGGTTTCTGCATTTATGTTCAACAGAAATATTAGTCTATAATTTTCTTTTCTTGTGGTGTTCTTGTTTGGCTTAGATATCAGAGTGCTGCTAGTATTCCCTTTGCTTCAGTTTTCTGAAAGAGTTTTAGAAGAAATGGTATGAATTCTTCTTCAAATGTTTGGTAGAATTCAGCCATAAACATAAAACTTTTCTTTGTGAGGAGGCTTTTAATTACTATCTCAATTAATAATCTCAATTTTCTTCCTAATTCAATCTCGATAGGTTGTATGATCCTGGATGTGCTTCTGGGAATTTATCCACTTCTGTAGATATCTAATTTGTTACTATAAAATTGTTCATAATAATTCTTTACAAACATTTTTAAAAACTTTTTTTTGTAGTTGTAGATGGACAGAATGCCTTTAACTATTTGTTAGGTGATCCTAAGGGTCAAACCCAGTCCTCACATGTGCTAGGCAAGTGCTCTGCCACTGAGCCACAACCACAACCCCACAACCATTTTTTAAATAACTGAGTATATATTCTTCACTTGCATTTCTGATTTTATTTGTTTGAAGCTTCTATCTTAGTTATGTTTGTCAATTTTGTTTGTTTTCTTAAAAAATCAGTTTTGTCAATTATTTTCTGTATTTTTGGACCCACCTTTATTTATTTCTGCTCTGGACTTTATTGGGTTTAACTTGTTCTTTTCCAACTTTCTAAAAATGTAATGGTAGACTATTTGACTTTTTTTTCCCTTTTTAAATGTGTTTAGCACTATATGCTTCTCTCTTGCAACATATTTTTGTAGCATCCAATGGGTTTTGGTATGCTGTGCTTCCATTTTTGTCTTATAATATTTTAAATTTTCCCTCTTAATTTCTTCTTTGATTCATTAGTTTTTCAGGAGCATATTGTTTAGTTTACACATATATGTGGATTTTCCACTTTTCCTCTTGCTAATGATTTCTATTTTCACACCTTTGGGGTTGGCAAAGTTACTTGACAGGATTTCAGTTTTGTAAGATTTGTTTAGTCTTGTTCGTGGCTTAATATATTTATCCGGGATAGCATTCTATGCATGCTTGAGAAGACTGTATGTTCTGTTACTGGCAGATACAATGCTCTGTATATGTCTATTTTATTTGTTTGATCTAAAATGTAGTTCAAGTGGCTCAAGCAGTAGCGCGCTCACCTGGCATGCGCTGGGTTCGATCCTCAGTAACACATAAAAATAAAATAAAGATGTTGTGTCCACTGAAAACTAAAAAATAAATATAAAAATAAAAAATACAATGTAGTTCAAGTCCAACGTTTCTTTGCTGATTTTCTGTCTGGATGATATATCTATTAGTGGAGTACGGAAATCTGCTTTATTGTTTGGTTACTTCTCCTTTTAAATCTATTAATATTTATTTTATGTACATAGGTACTCTGATGTTGGGTGAATATTTACTTATATAATTTTATATCCTCTTACACTACAGTTAAAAATTCCTTTACCCACTATTACAGTATTCTGAATTTTGATATATTTACTTTTACCAGTGAATTTTATATTTTTGTTTGTTTTCATATTAGTTATTGGTGCTTTTTCATTTCTATTTGAAGTTTCTTAAGGGCAGATCTAGTCATGAGGAAATCCCTCATCTTCCCTGGGAAATTTTTTTTCTCCCTTCATTCCTGATGAACAGGTTTGCTTAAAAAAGTGTCCTGATTTGCAGTTGTTTTTTTCAACACTTTGAATATACCCATTCTCTCCTGGCCTATAACATTCTGCTGAGAAAACTGCTGATAGTCTAATGGACATTCACCCATATGTGATGTATTGCTTCTCTCTTGTTGTTGTTAAAAGTCAAAGAGAAAATTTTGACAATGTGATTATATATAGCATGTCTCGGTGAATATCTCTATCCTGAACCTACGTGGGGACTTTTAAGCTGTGTGAATCTGGATATCCATATCTCACCTAAGATTTGTGAAATTTGTAGCTATTATTTTTTTTATATAAACTTTCTGCCCTTCCTCTCGTTTTCTTCCCTGCCGTGGGACTCCCATAATACATACATTGTCTGATTCAACGCTCTCCTGTAAGTTCAGTAGTCTTTCTTTACTCTTGTCACTGTTTTTTTCCAAAAGACCTGTCTTCAACTTTTCAGATTCTTTCTTCTGCTTTCTTCTGTCTAGTGTTAAAGCTTTCCTTTGCATTTTTTCATTTCTTTCACTGTATTCTTCTGTTCTAGGATTTCTGTTTGATTCTCTTATAATTTTCTAGCTTGGTTAAAATTCTTGGTTTTTTCATACATTGTTTTCCTAATTTCAGTAAGTTGTCTGTGTTCTCGTGTAACCTCTTGTACTTCCTTAATATAAATTATTTTAAATTATTTCAAATAACTTGTAGATCTTCATTTCATTTCATTGCAGCCATTTACTATATTCCTTTGAAAGCGTCATATCTCCTCGCTTTTTAAAAATATTTTTTGTGGCTTTTTATTGATGTCTGTTAAGTTAATGGAGAAATCAGCTCTTTCTTACTTTGCAGACTGGCCTTAGTGAGTAAAGACATTGATCTGTGGCGTGAGGGCACAGTGGGGTACAGTGTAGCAGCTTTGACTCCAAGGGGTGCAGTGGTGTAGTCACAGTGCAACTCCATCCGCTAAGTCAGCATCAGTGAAGACTGAGGAGGCCCTGGCAGTCAAGGCTGAAAGTGTTTGTGGCAGCAGTAATGTGGTGTGGACTGATGGAGTCTTCAGGTTTGAAGTGTATGGCAGTATTCCTTTTCTTCTTTTCCCCATAAGAGTGATTTCATGCCTAGGGGATACCTATTGGCCTAGGGTCTAGTGCAGTTCATGAGGCACAAGGCTCAGAGCACCTACAGAGCTGGGGTTCTGTGCTCAGGGCTCTCAGAACCACTGTGGCACCTGACTCATGAGTCAGCAGTACAGTTGCTAAAGCATGGGCATGTGAGGATCATTGTTGGTCATTCTTAATACATTGTGATTCAAGCTAGGCTCTCCTAGCATTCAACTTCTCTTTTCTCCACTTACTCCAATGAGAGAAAATGGCATTAAAAGTAATCAGAGAGTCATGGCAGACTTGTTTCATTTACTCCATTCTGAGTACTGAGTTTTCTGGAGTGTGAAAAGACAAATGCAAGCAGCAGAGAAATCGATGTTCTAACCTTCCTAGAAACTTTAGTCTGCTCCTGCATGGCTGAATGCCAACAAGATTTCAGGGAAACAACTTCTTTCTTAACTCACACAAATGGGTTTTGACTTTCAGTAACAAACGGATAATTTAGACAGACATCAGACACCAATTCAAGCCACCAATGAGCGAAGAGCCAACAGGCTTCAGAACTAGCAGCAACTTCTGCAGTAGGCTGGTTCTGGTGTTCCACCAGTTTGTTTTTCTGGTATGTTTTCTGCTTTTTTATTTGTCACACTTGCCAAGCAACCCACAGAAGATATTAAAGAGTTAAAAACTATTTCCTTTAATGAACTTTTCACTAATACAGTACACGACTTCTCTACCTCTAAAAGACTGCAAAACTTGTAGGCTTGAAGGCACAGACCACGCAGCAGTTCTCTCCTCTCCTTTTCACACCTCTCTTCTGGGATTTTTCAGTTAATATTTACAACCATTTTGAAAGCATGCAAGATAGAGCCGAGAACTCCCAAAAAGAACTATGAAAAACAGCAGATTCTGAGTTATGACATCAGGAAAAGAAGGAGGAAGAACTGTGAGTGAAATACTGCCCAAATATATCTCTTGAACATGTATGTGGTACATCTATAAACTTTTTCATCCAGCTAGGCGTGCTCGCTCGCTCGCTCGCTCGCTTTCTCTCCATATTTCCTATAACTACATGTTTGGAAGGGAAGAAAAATACCTTAGTATAAAGGAAATAGTACTGTTAGATTAGAAGGCATACATACTGCAGGTACAGAGAATGGAGCAAAACTCCTTATATTTCCTCCTAAATTACCCCTCTCTTAGTAAAGACTCTCTCTTTGATCCGTCAAGGATTCTCTATTTTTCCATATCCTTCCCATTTATTTACCTCCCCAGAAATTCTAGACTATATTTTATCCTTCTACTCCCACCTAAAGATGTTGGATCTAATTACATTGTGCCATCTAGATTCCTTACCTATTTTCATAGAGCTGGAGAAGAGCATGCCAGAGGGCTTGAAGTTTTTCAGGTACTTTGTGGTAAAATATTTTTGAGGTAAACATACTCTGATCTCTTATAATGTAGATGGCTTCTTTCATCATAATTCCAGGATTAATTATCATGAGGCCTCTTTTCTTTGCTGTGTCAAATATCTACTTCTATTGCTTTAGTTTGGCCTGTTCAGTTTTCGTGGAGAGAGACAAGCCTGCTTATCTCCTCCACTACTATAAAGAGGGGGATGCAGAGCCCTTCCTATCTGCCACAATCTTTGTAATCCAGCACAGTTGCTTTATTAAGGCTCACCAAACAGAATATAAATTCTCATACAAGTTAGAAAGTGAAACTCACAATTTTTTTCTTATTATTAATGCTGAGAAGATATGGAATTTTCTAGTTATACAAAACAGACCATCTGGTCAAGGTGGCAGAAGAACTGAATTGGGGTAGTAACTGAGAGTGTCAGTAGCCAATGACTTTTCAGGAAAGGCTGAAATTCCAACTACGTGGGGTTGCCCATCACATAGAGTTTTCACATGAGCAACTTTCTCAGGGTTCCAGACTTTTCTGCTCAGAAATGTTCCTACCTTTCACAGTGAACCACCTTTGCAGATCCTTGTGTAGTAACAGGTGGTTGATACCTGCTAACCTCTTCATCTGTACAATGGGAGCTTTAAACGTGTGAAGTCTATTTATACTTGATGGTAGCTATGCCAAATGTGGTAATATATAAATGAACACAATTGAGCATAGAACAAACACTTTTAAAAAGGTTAGTTTCCTACTCTTTTAGTCACATAATTACATTACTTTTTTCTTCAGGAGGAGGCTTCAGAAATAAATGTGTCTTATTATATGTGAAGCTTGAAGTGCTAACCAAATCATCCTCTTTCCCCCCTTTCTCCAGATCCCAGGAGGCTGAAGCAATATGAGTAATGGAAATACCAGGATGTGGGAAAGATACACACTGAAGTCCTGTGAGAGAAAGCTTCCTTGCTGTGTCACCATGCTCTTCAAACTCGACTGGGATGATGGCAAAGGGCAACTGACTAATAATGATTCCTTATTTTAGTGCAGAAAAAAAATATGCTCAGTGGTCAAAATTACTCATTTTATGCAGGCACTCTTCAAAATGTTTCTAAATATCACAATTCACTATTATAAATACTGTGTTATTAGAGAAAATAATATTTATTAAGATAGACTCAGAGTTCAGGCTGTCCTGTATTAAATATGTCATAACAATCTAAGAGATGCTTCAGGAATCTGACCTTCCTATTTCAAATGAAAATCAAGTATAAGCTTTTTCTGTTACATTAACAATCATATAATCCTCTAAAGCTGGCTTTTACAGCGTGAGAGGATTCAACATTTTGTAAGACATGTTAGAGACATTCTTCAATTGAATCTTCACTTTTTATGAATAGAATGACAT
Source organism: Marmota marmota marmota (assembly GCF_001458135.2). NCBI lineage: Eukaryota > Metazoa > Chordata > Mammalia > Rodentia > Sciuridae > Marmota > Marmota marmota. The sequence goes on along the minus strand of NW_025999842.1, from coordinate 20,282,099 downwards.
TTAGTCTTTCTGAAGGGTGTTCCTTTGGGGAACAATAACTGTATATTGATTGGAAAATTGATATAGAGAAAACATTCAATTTGGTAATCATTTCTTCTTATTTTTTGGAAACAGAAACTAACATTTATTGAGCACATACTATTCTGAGAATGAAAATTTCTAAGAGAAAGTGCATGGAGATTTTGGCACTATTTTAAAGTTTTACTTCTTTAATATAACAATATTTATTGTTAATTGACATATAAAATTGCATGCATTTATGGTGTATCCTAAGAATGTTTTGATACATGCTTACAATGTGTAATGTTTGAATTAGAGTAAGCATATCTATTGCCTCAAAAATTTACCATTATCTTTTTCATAAAACCATTCAAAGTATTTTCTTCTAGCTTTCTAAAAATATATAGCACATTTTTATTATCTACAGTCACCCTACTGTGCAATGGAACTCCAGAACATATTTTTCCTCTCTAACTGTAACTTAGTCCCCATTGCTCAACATTTTCCCAACCCTTGCTCTTTACTATTCTCCTCAGTGCCTAGTAAGCACTAATCTACTCTCAACTTCTATGAGATCAACACTTTTAGATTCTGTATGTAAGTGAGATCATGCAATACTTGTCTTTTTGTTCCTGGCTTATTTCACTCATCATATCTATTTCCATCCATCATATCACAAACGACAGGATTCCATTCTCTTTTATGAATGAGGAGTATTCCATTCTGCATATATACCCATTGTCTTTATCCATCCATCAGTTGATAAACAGGTTGTTTCCATTTCTTAGTTTTTGTGAATAGTGCTGACATAAGCATTGGATGTATTTTGAATGTACTGATTTCATTTCCTTTGAATACACAGCCAGTAGGGATTGTTATAGACCTACTTTTATTCTTTGGAGGAACCTCCATACTCATCTCCAGAATGATTGTAATAATTTATATTCTTACCAACTTTTTGATATCAGCCATTCTTAACTTGAGTGAGGTAATATCTCATCATAGTTTTGATTTTCAGTCCCCCAGTGATCAGTGATGATGAGCAGTTATTTATACATCTGTTGCACCTGTTGGCAGTTTTCTTGTCTCCCTTTGAGAAGTGTCTATTTAGGTCTATTGTCCATTTTTAAGCAGATTTTTTTGTGGGATTTTTTGGCTATTTTTTTTAGTTCCTTATATATTCTGGATATTAATCTCTTGTCAGACATATAATTTGCAAATATCTTCTTCCATCCTATAGCTTGTCTCCTCATTTGGTTGCTTCCATTGATTTCAAGAGGATATTAGGAAACTAACCTTTTTAAGAGTGGTCTTGTTCTATTATCATTTGCACTTATTTATATGTTGCAGTTTAGTCTGATAAAGACTCATTTACCTATATTTTGGTGTTTCTTGATTAAACACTTCTTGGCCGCCTACTATGTGCAAAGTACCCATTGCTCAACATTTGGCCATCCTTTCCTCTTTACTATTCTCCCCAGCTTCTGGGAAGAATATGTGCAAAGTAGGTGGTCAAGAAGTATTTAATCAATATAAAACAGGCTTTTACAGCATGAAGGGATTCAACATTTTCTAAGACAAAGGTAGAGACATTCTTAAATTGAATCTTCACTTTGTATGAATAGAATGACTTTAAGTCCTTCTGAAAGGTGTTCCTTTGGGGAACAATAACTATATGCCAAAGACAGTGAGATAAAAATGAGTAAAATATCCAGATTGTGTCTTTCAGAAGAATGTAATCCTGTTGGGAAGACAACAAATATTTAAAAAATTAGAAAATATTACTAGGTATAATGTGGAGTAGAAATAATAAATGCTGTGAGTGAGATGGCAATGAAGAGAGAAGGGATGTCAGGAGAACCCTGGTAAATGAGAAAAATCCCAGAGGACCAAAGACCATGGCAGATAATGGGACACAGTGAAGAGACCTGAGATATAATTATTCCCAGGAGGAGGGGTTAGATCAGACAAGAAGTTTTAACCCTAGAAAAAGAGAGTTTTGTAAACCATAGAGCCATGGTAGGTTTTTCAACTGGTAAAATGAATCATTGCAGGTGGGTGGCAGTGGCATGTAGAACAGAGTCAAAGGCAGAGCATCTGCAAACATGAAAATGTAGGGGAGGGCTTTTGCAGTAATACACAATAAGTGATCAGAGTCTATTCTAGAGTCCATGAGACTAGAAAGGAAAAATAAAATTGAGAACATGAGGTAAAGAATGGTTTATGATAGGGCCTGAAGAAAAATGAAGTGCTGAAGATCAGGCCTCAGCACAGTGCCTGGCAGTTAATATTCATTGGAAGTTGTTTGAGTGGGTGGCTAATAGTAAATCTCAGGTTCTTAGTACAGGTAACTGAGACATTGATAAACAATAAATGATAGACAATAACATCATAAGCATCTATTTCTTTTTTTTTTAATTTTTTATTGTTGGTTGTTCAAAACATTACATAGTTCTTGATATATCATATTTCACACTTTGATTCAAGTGGGTTATGAACTCCCATTTTTACCCCGTATACGGGTTACAGAATCATATCAGTTACACATCCATTGATTTACATGTTGCCATACTAGTGTCTGTTGTATTCTGCTGCCTTTCCTATCCTCTACTATCCCCCCTCCCCTCCCCTCCCCTCCCCTCTTCTCTCTCTACCCCCTCTACTGTCATTCATTTCTCCCCCTTGTATTATTTTTCCCTTTCCCCTCACTTCCTCTTGTATGTATCTATTTCTATATTGCACAAAATTGAAATTATGCTTGTTCAAGCTCAGATCATTTAATTCAGTAAGTTCAGTTTTAAAACCAACTGGCTGGTTTAGTGATGTATAAGAGATAGCTAGCTTTTGACTATTTCCCTTTCTGCCAAATTGTTTTGATGTTGTGGGGACTGACGCGCATGTATGCAGAAAGGTGAAGCTTGTTAGGGTGTATGAGCTATTTTGATGTTTCTAGTAATTTCTTCAACTACCAAAAAGATTGTTTGTAGAGGTGACAATAATTTCAGTGAGTAAATATTTTCCTTAGGATCATTCACTAAAGCCAAAACTTAAAGAAGGCTTTTCATTTGAATGCCATATGACTTTTCCTAAATACAATAAGCCACTTTTGACAAGGAAGTTCTGCTTACCATTCACTGGTTTTCTGAAGGGCTATCACCCCCTCTTTTTCCTGTCCCTGGTTTTAAATCACTTCTTTATTGTTAGTGCCTTGGCTCAAAGCTCCCATAATAACTTCTTGCTGAAGCCTAGGGAAATGGAAATCCGAACAATCGTCATCACAGAACAACATGGCTGGGTATGAAGGGCTGGAAATGCCAGTAGGTGATGAGAAACAGGCAGACACGATGAACTACATCAGTGCCAAAGTCACAGACCAGAGCCCCATTCTCAGAACTCCCTACTCTTTTTTTATCTTTAAGCCTATAAACTTTCAACATTTCCTTGCAAGAGAGTATTTTCACATGAAAGTCAAAACAAGCAATATTTTGTCAGAGACTAGAAGAGATCATTTATACTTTAATATGTCTTGCATAGTTCCAGGTTGGTGGCATCACATAGGTGTCTATTCCCTGGGCCAATTGTTTCTAAGTAGTAACTGTATTCTTAGTTCTAATTAAAAATCCACATTAGGGAGGATCTGAAAGCTATGGAAGTGCTGCCACCTTGAGGCTTTTTCCTGCCCATTTGGAGTTTTTACCTTGAAAGAGCAAGAGCAGATTAGTGGTGGTATTGTTTTATTCTATAAAGAAATAAAGGTAAATTCTAGTTCTCTAGTTTTGGGTCTCACAAAACATAAAGACAAGCAACCCCACACTTTCCAGCCAAATGTTTTAGTGTCAGGTGCCACAGGCACCAGTCAGGGGTGACCTTCCACACTTTCCTCTCTAGTTCTGCCTGGACTCACATGAGCCCTTTACACAGGTCACCCCTGCCTCCCATGAGCCATATAAAATGACTGGATAAAGAAAGAAGGTTTGCATTTCATTGAAATTGACATGGAACGAGCACAAGTAACTTAAAAACACAAATAATCAAAGGGGAAAAAAAAGAATGAAAAACCCTATCTTCTCCAACACTCCCAAATCCAATCAGTTCTTTTAGCATTAACTTTCTGCCTACGACAACTAGGATCTAAAAACTCCCCGCTCAGAAAACACAGGAGTTAGGGATGGATGAGATCCCATACCTAAATTTATAACAAGGATGTACAAATGCATTGCCAAATTCATTATCGCCTACAAATGAAAAGACAACAAAATGTCCTACAGAAGGTGTACTTTATTGACTGGTCTCCATTTGCTAGAGCTTTAGTTCTATGTACATTAGATTGATGTGTTTTTAAAAAAATAAACTTAAGCAGTAGACAGTTAATTTAGGCTTTAAAAAAAACTACTTATTATTCACCGGCTTTTAGAAAGCCTTCTCCAGTGGCCCTTGAGTGAGTTCTCCTGAATCCTTGGACATCAAGGTGCTTGCTTCCAGCGTTGCTGAGAAAGAGGACTTGAACTTCTATTGACCTGAGGTCTCAGCACTTCTATGGGGCAGGAATCGTTCCATTTGCCCATTAAAAAGCTTTCATTTGCAAGCACAGATGAAATTTCATCTGCTTTGCATCAGTCTAGTTTATAACTCTACAGAACTTGGCACCACCACCCTAAACCCCATTATTGGTATTTCCACTTCTGAGGGGGAAATAATACATTAACGGCTTGCTTTTTGTTTATTTTGTTTTTGTTTAAAAAGTAAAACACAGTGGCGCCCTCAAATTTTTCACCCCTCACTCAAAGCTTTATTCTGGTCTGCCCTCTCAACGGAGCATCTCTGGAACGACAGCCATATGTTTTGTTTTGTTTTGTTTTTTCTTTATGTGCATTGCCAAGCAACCTGGAACTCTGTTGGCAGTTACAAAAGCTCTCTTGGACTGCTGAATCTACTCCATTGGAAACAATGTTTTATATATAGGAAAATAAAATGGCATGTTTTACGTTTCCCCTTTAGAGAATGTAATCATGAGAAAAATATGCTCTCTCCTGCTGCAGATTCTTATACTACAAAGGTGCTCCCCAGGAGGTACTTGTTAGACCCATGAAATGCAGTTAAATTTGAGAGGTCCAAAATCATCATGACTGGATATTGACTAAATGTGAAGGAGCTGATCGAGATCACTACAAGACAAATCTATCAATGATAAACGTTTTGAGGACAGGCACTGATCTCTCGAATTTAGGAAATTTATATTTGTTGATTAATGGATGAAATTAAAGAAGAAAACAAAGAGAGGTACATTCTGGGAAGTGGATGAGAGCTAATAATTATCAGTGGTCTTGGTCAGAGAGGCCTAGGCCTCTGAGGAGGGGCCAGGAGGTGGATGCCATCAGCAATATTTCCTAGAATTCGACATTTCCGTTTCTATGTGTATGGATGCAAAAGTGATTGTGAAATGAATGCAAGATCAGCTGAAATAAGCCCCATTGACAAGATTTTTTTTTTTTTGTTTTTGCCTTCTTCTTTTGGCCTTGGTTTATTCTTACTGAGGCAAGTACTTGTAACTTGGCTATTGTGGCTTTTGATTCAGTTTGTTTTGCTAATACAATACAGAGAAATTGGCCACAAAGTACTTAGCAGAACTGAATATATTTTACTACATAAAAGCAAATCTCTGAAAAAGGATGTATAGACATTTGTCTATCAAATAAAATTTTTAAAAGAAAAAAGGTTCAGCTTATTTTACAAAGCCAAAAAATGGTGGGGGCAGGGTAAAATGCAATCTTTGAACTTTTTGACAAGTTGGGGTTTTTTTAGTTGTAGATGGACACAATAACTTTATTTTATTCATTTATTTTATCTGGTGCTGAGAATCAAACCCAGTGCCTCACATGTGCTAGGCAAGCACTCTACCACTGAGCCACAACCCCAGGCCCTCAAAAAGTTAAGTTTTAAGATATAAGGATTTTTAAAAATATTGTAGTACATTTGTAGTTGGACCAATACCTTTATTTTATTTCTCAGTTTTTTTATGTGGTGCTGAGGATCAAACCCAGTGCCTCGCATGTGTTGGTGAGCGCTCTACTGCTGAGCCACAACCCCAGCCCTAAGATATAAGGATATTGAGATTCATATTCCAATTGTGAACTCTTGTCCCAATCTTAAAAGTGCTTCTAAAATAAGGATATTTTAAAAACAATGACAAAATAAATTAGTATGTCACTCATTTTTACCTCTTCTTAATGTGAAAAGAAAAAATATGTAACTATACCATAACTATTAATAAAATTTGCTAGCATTATAAGAATTTTGAAAATTTGTATGTCTAACCTAAAAATTAATAACATAATAATATAGCTATAGAAAAAGAACTGTGCTAGAACCTTTAGATACTTCATCTCTGTAGTCCTCCTGACTCTGTGAGGAAGTCCCCCATTACTATTTCTGCCCTGTGCAGAGATTAAGCAACTAGCCCTGAGTCATACAGCAGTAAATGGCAGATCAGAATTCAGACACCTGGGATCGAACACCAGAAATCACCTCGTGAGCAGTCACCCAGTAAAGCTCATTTGTAATAATTCATTTATTCTATCTTCATTTCGAGATTCTATTTACATTGACTGTTATCCTTAAGCACATATTGTCCTTTAAGTAGTGATTGTTGGTGTGCACAGTATCTTCATTCACTTCAGGGAAATTCTAAAAGCTCTGCTCAGGTTCCCACCCTTGCCCAAGTTATGCTGAATGAAGAAAGAGTCATTTAAATGACTTAATCTCTCAAGAATTGTATTTTAGATAAACCAAGTTGGCGGTAGACTTTTTAGATCTAAAAGAGGATATTTGAGTTAGAGAGCTGGCAGATGAGAAATGCATTAATTCTGTAATAGCATTAAAAAACTTTCCCAGCCTCTTATTGCCATCCCCTCCCCCCCCCCAAAAAAAAAACACTTAAGAAAGAAACTAGTAAATTTGCTGAGAGTTTTATAATATTGGCAACAACTACCAGTCAGTCTTTTGGCTTTAGATCTATCTGCTCCTTGTATTAGGAAGAGATCCTAGAATTGTTTTATTGGTAATGTCAACATGTCCCTTGTTATTTTCTCACAAGAAAAATAAGGACAGCTACAAACACCTGATGCCCTCAACTTACCCATATGGATCAACAGAGTCTCAATCTACGTTTATGCCCTGTGTTCTAATTAATGAGCGGTGTTGTAGTGCCTTTTACATGTATATCATTCATTGTAGATGTTAACTACCACAAGGAGTAAAGAGAGAGGGTTGAAAGAGTTCCAAAAAGATTTTTCACGGTTCACATACCAGACAGGCATGTGCAAGATCAATTTACAACAGAGGGCAGAGGTTACAATGAGAGTCTTTCCCCTAATTTTATTTTAAAAAAATAAGTACAGTAGAATTAGGAAGTCTTTTAAAAATGATCTTATTAAAACTTCACTTGCTAGGCAAATATAGCATACAATAGCCTTTAGTTTTTCTGCAACTAAAATGAATAATAAACAAAACCTCTGGGGAATTGTGTGATAATACAATAAAAGCCAAATTTATAAGATTTTTTTTCCACCTAAAAATGATCCACTTAATGCTTCATCCTTACTCTATAAGAATAAAGGGAAAGCTTAGGTTAGTGTAAATATGCAGCGAGTATGCATAAGTATATTTTACATCAGGAAAAATACAGGATACTGATGTTTTTCAAAAGTAAGATAATGCTTAAGTGCCCAATCCTCACCTCGATTTTCTTCCTGAAATCTGTATCTCATTTCCATTAAACAGTGATTCCCTTCCCACATTTCCTACAAAATCTGGGGAAACAGCAACTCTTCTGCCCTTTCTCAAGCTTTCTTGGCTTCAAGTAGCTTCCGATCCTTTTCATGCATCCCTTGAGCCCTGAGAAAATTTAGCCACGCTTTCGTAAACTAGGAATTACAATGCCAAATTTATGAAAACCATGATATTATTTACAGGCTATGTATAAAATGTTGGGTTTTCTGAAACATTTTCCAACCTTCAAAATCAGATGAATTCAGTCTAATTTTAAATTACATTTGGTCAAGGATACTTTTTGTTGCTTAGGGTTTTATTTATGTTCTAGTGATTATAGCCACAGCTTGAATAAGTTTCCTTGCTTGTGAAGAGCTTGGCCTGATGAAAGGGATAAATCACCTCTTATCCATGATGCTGCATACAATGTGACATAAGCCACCTTCCTGCTTATTCTGGGCACTTCATTATTCCCACTGCTGTCAGACTCCTGGGTAATCCTATTTTAGCAGCCTGAAGAGTCACAGAGCATCCAGATACTCTTTCCTGAAAGGTAGTTGGATAAGCCACCTCTTCTTTCAGACAAGTTTAAGTAACTTGCCCTATTCATACACTTAATTTGGCCATTCTTTGTTGGGAAAAACCACCTTACCTTCAGCTGGCTTTTAAGTGTGCATCTTCCCCCCAAGTTTGCACTGATTCATTCCTCTATCCCTTCTCCTTCCTGACAAAATGCCATTGCTTTTCCTCATTTCCTTATCTATGTCCTATGTTCTTCATGGGGAATGGCTCTTGGGTCGTTAAGGAGGTTGTATGTTTCACACATAATTACAAAGAACCTTTCTAATGGGAAAATATTTTTGAAATCCTCCTTCTAAAAGAATTGTTCGCTTAGAAACTAACCAATAGTAAGTTTATTACTAATAAGAAGTTCTACTAATAAGAAATCTTCTAGCCTACATAATAAAAAAAAAGTGAAATAAGTCCCTCCCTACCAAAGACACACACTGAATGATATCCCTGAGAGGCAGTGGCTAAGATAAAGACCACCACAGAGTAGGACACAGATCAACTCCTAGTTGGGGTGACTTGTGTAAGTGTTTGAATTAGCCTGAACTTCATTTTCCGCAACTTAAAAAAAAATGAAAAATTACAATAGGGGACCACAAAAACTCTGCCTAGCCTAATAACAATATCACAACTTTATAAATACACAGGAGAACACAGCTTTGATATTTGGCCGTGTCTCTTGTACACACGTACCTGTTCTTATTTCGCACATTTAGTCTGTAACAACTCTTCTCCATTACTTCTCTTCTGGTAACTAAATCATGCAGGTAAATCCAATTAAGGACAGGCCTTCTCTCTCTGAGCACCAGCAGAGCGGCCAGCTGCTGATCATTAGAGTCCCTCCAGATTCAGGTAATTCTCTTTCAAAAACTAATTAGAGCTCTTACATCAGGATTTTTGACAAAAAGATATTTTCTGAGAATAACTCCGAGGCAATATGGGCAAAATGATAACCAGCTTTATTAGACAGCTGAATAAAACATTGAACAAATTACAGTACCTGTAAGTGAGTAAGCAGTTGGCAGCTGTATTTTCTTTTCCTCATAAACTTCCCAATTAGAGTTAACTCATTTCAGCCCATTTCTTCTGTCTTCTCGGGCATCTTCTTCACGAGGCCCTCCTGAGCTGTGCAGTAGCAGGGTCTCTAGGGCTGTCCACCTGAGCTGCTGCGAATGATGAAGACACAACCGACCCTGGCTCTGCAGGTGTTTCTCAGTTCCCAGCCTTCATGATTATCGAAGCTATTTGTGGGAAATGCTTATATAATTTCTTTGTTTCTCAGCTTCTTCCTTCCAGCCTGCTCTTAGGTCTTCTCTCCTGTCTCTCCCACTCTCCCAGTCACTGAGTTTCTGAGACAGTGCCTTCTCTATGCTCTGTGCTGCCCTGTGCTGCCCTATGGCTATTTCAACTCCCTTCCTACCCTTTTCTCCAGTACTTGATATAGTTCTAATCTAGAATACAAGCTATACTTTCAACATTAGGTACACAAAATGGAAAAGCCACATTTTATTTAGGGCCAAACCCATAAATGAGGGCCTGTGTTAGGCTATCAGATGAAGCTTTTTGCAGCCCACTTGTGTAGGCAATCGTCTGGGACTGCCTACCTAGATGTTTCCATCTTTGTTTTAGGATTTATTTTAGAGGAGCAGCTACTTACCATTCAGATGATGTCTTGGTAGACCAGAACAAATTTAGAGGCCATGACAACATGAAGCAAATGTCTATAGAAAAGTCAAAGAAATGTGTCTATAGTTCATTCTTCTTTATTTGAATGCATTTGCAGAACAGACTGGATCCCACTGACCCTTAACCCTTTCATGACCTTGACATTTAGATGAAAGTTATACCCAACACCTACTGAGAACCTATTATGTGCCGAGAACTATCCTGAGTGCTTTTATTCATTCTTACAACCATTCTTTAAGAAAGTTCCCATTATTATACCCATTTCAAAGAATGGGGAAATGTGGCTCAAAGAGGGGAAGTAATTTGTTCAAGATAAAACAATAGCAAATAACAGAGTTTGGCTTTGACCTTAGGCAGCCACATCATCAACACTTTGCATTCTCCTGCTTCCTAAGTTTCAGATACACAATTTGTTGGACTTATGGTAGGTACAAGTGTGGGAGGTGGGAAGGGCAGGGTTTAATTCCATTGAACACCAAGTCTTCTTTCCCTTTTTCAAACCAAACAAATGGTAAGACCCATCCTTTGAGGGAAAGGTGCTGTTTTTGTTTCTTTGTTCTTAGAAAGCTAAAATTGGTATATCTACCCCCCAAACTATCCTGATTTGGGTTGAAAAAGAGAACGTTTTTGTTTTGTGGACAGGTACAGACACCTTCCAAGGTTGCCATTAGAATAAAGAGAAATATATTTTAAAATGGTGAATTAGAGGATGAAGGAACTTGATCATTTTATGGTAAAAAAGAAATGAGTCCCAGGGATTTGAGGAGAGTTGCCTGAGTATGCAAAGTTTGTTAGTGATAGGGTAGAATTAGAATCAACTGATTTCTTTTTTAGAGCTCCTTCTAGAAATGGACAATCCCTCTTATCTGGTGGAAGTGTTCAAGTATTAAAAAATGTTTTAGCCCTGCTACCATCAATGGGTATACATTTTTTAAAAAACTATACACTTTCCCTTCTTTTCTACCATCAATGTCAACCAGAAGGAAATGCCGAGGAATCAAAGGTGGGAACAACTGTGTTGCTTCTATCATCCCAACACTAGGGAACAGTTCCTTCTCTCTGATTCTGGGTCAGAAGAACCATGGGGAAAAAAAAAAATGGATAAAGGGAAGTGTGGTAAAGAAGACAGAGCCAGATTTATCATCTGGGAGTTAGCAGTTAAAATTGCTTAATCCAGCCATATTCATGGTGCCTTTCATTTAGAAATTCTTTTGAAGTAGAATATCTTATCAGGCTTTTTAAATTAACTAACCTCCCTAGAATTGAATATGAGAGGAAGTCATCTTTAAACAAATATGCCCTCTGTCCCCAAATCCTTAGTCATAGACTCCTAAGGCAAATATGCAAATAACGAGGCCTTTCAATCATGAGATCCCTCCACTCCAAGTTCTCTTTGCAAAGATGGGCGTAAAACCCCTGAGGCCACCAAATCATGGCCAGATTCTTGCCTATGGAAAAATGCCTCTCTCCTTTCACTTTTGTATTGAAAAGCAGCAAAATCCCATGAGGTAAAGTTTGGAGAGTTTCCATAATACATTTCTTTACATAAAGAAATATTATAGTTTGAGTAGATTATCTGGTTTTATATATATTTGGATTGATCTTATTCCAGGATATGGGGTTGGACTGTGTTACCAAGCATATTTTAGTACTACTCATGCTTTTTTTTTTTTTATTTCAGTTTGATGACTTAATATGTTTTGTTGAACTATATTGAACTGATTATCATTTTAAGAGTCTCATGATGACTACATAACAGGTAGCCTCACTGCTCCTCCAGCCCCCTTGGCTCTTGGACTAAGAATAGACCATCACTCCAAGGCCTATCATTCCATTGATTTGTCAGATTTTCTCTAACAGGAAATTGACCACAGAGACATGAACTACAACAATCGAGGGATTGAACTGAAAGTTCAGAATGAAGCAGAGACAAAATTAGAGACATGGCAAGTGAAAGCCACTAACAAGCAGAACATTATAAGAAAGCCAACTTGGAGCCAATGAGAAAGACTGAGAAAAAACAGTTGGGAGACTATGGATTCTGAGGAATAGAGATAGCAATTCCCCGATTTCCAGAGGAATGTTGATTCCTGGCTCCTGTCTTGGAAAATGCACTTTTTTCCTTTATGTTCCTTAAGCCGTTCCTATGGCCTTTAAATTACTCCCTCTGTGCCGAAGCCAGTTTATATTGGTTTGTGGGTTTTTCCTTTTTAGCCAAATTCTAACTAGAAAGTCCACATTATCACATAGATAAAGTAATCTTATTTGTTTAACCATACTTTCATGTAAAGGATGAAATCTCAATTGGAAAGTATTAAACACTTCCAGATTTTTGAAAGCTTTTTTCTTTGTCCTGTTTCCACACAAAATCTATGTGTGAAACGAGACTAATCGGCAATATGGTTAGTTGAGCTCTGCTACCATCATGGTGGTCATTTGTTGAACTAGAAATATATGCAATTTCAGGCTTGAGGTAATTATTCATCTGTTGATAAATCTGAATCTCCACTGTCAGAGAGCCCAGATTCATAATATAGAATCTCAGCACTTGATATGGTTCTAAGATAGAATGCAGGCTAGACTTTCAACATCAGGTGTACTAAATGTGAAAGTCTCTCTCTCTCTCTCTCTCTCTCTCTCTCTCTCTCTCTCTCTCTCTCACACACACACACACACACACACACACACACACACCTCCCTCCTTCTCCTCCGTCCCTACCTCTTTCTCTCTCTCTCTCCACACATACTCCAATTTAAAGGAAGCAGCACCACACAGTGGTAGCACAGGGAATACCTACTGTCTGACCAAAACACCGGGCATTTGTGCCTTTGAAAACAGAAGACTAGTTGGTTCTTTGTTTCTTCCCAGAGTTTAGATGTGACCAATGTGATGTTATTTTCTGTGAAAAAGAAAAAATTTTTATGTTTTCACTTCTTTACCTCTTGACAAGAACAATTCTTGACTGGATTTTAAACTTATTAACAGATGAAAATGCTAACAATGAAAAAAAATAGTTGTCATATTTTACCATGTGTGGTTGTGTTTATTATAACCAAATGCATTCCAGGAAAATAAAATGATTGAAAAAACACTATTGCCGGAGGTCTTTCCTTTTATTCTTTGGCCAAGAGAACATTTTATTACTAAATTTAATCTGCTGAAAGTCAAATTTTATAACTGAAAATTTGGCAAAAATAAAACCATTTGCTGTATTCATTTAATGTGATTATAGTGATTACATTAAATAAATGAAAGCAAAATATACCTCTGATATTATACATTTAATTACAGTTTGGCTCATAATTTATTCTGCATATGAAATACCTTAAAAATGGTCTGAAAATCTTTCTACCTAGTCTAGTCTAAAGATATTACTTCTCAAGTTCTTTAGAGTATGAAGACCCTAATTTCTAGAATGTATTCAGTGTGTGTCACAATGGGATGTTCATCATGCTGCAATAATGCTTGATCTCTTAATACCTTCCCTGACACCCTCGGTGGACATCTTCCTGGGCATTTCTCCATAAGTGAAGAGTTTTCAAGAGAACTTCAGCAGAACCACTGGTGTCTAAAGAGTCATTTTCTCATTATTTAACTTTTTAAGCCTTCTTGCTATTGAAGAAAACCAGATTAGCAACAGAACTGAAAAAATAATCTGCAGTTAAGAAGAATGCAGGGCCAGGATGAGCAAAGCTCAGAGAGCACCTCTGAATGGTTAATGCAGCATCAGTCTGAAGATGGCCCTGTCCCAGCTGAGGTGATGCACAGTGTGAATGCCAGCCCTGGTACTTTCTGAGCTTTGATATTCTGCACATCACCAGAACACAGAGAAGTTCTGTATTACTATATTTCCTTATTCTTGGGGCCTCATGTGCGGAGGGATATTGCTGCTCCCAGAACTAGCCAATCCCTAAAGGACTTGCTTGCCTGCTTGGTTTTCACATGCAAACCAGAACCCGCACCCACAAATACCTCCTTTACTGAACTGAACACGCACTCAGGCCACCATCTTCTGTCCTAATCACCCCGTGTCAAACTGCAGACCATTAGAACAGCCCCTGCACCTGCTGAAGGTATTCTGCCTGTCAATCTTAAAGCTCCTTATCCTTCTTGTCCCATTCCTTCTCAAGAACCACAATAAATTTCCTCTCCTTGTCCTTCTACATCCTGACTGAGCCTGGTGTTTCCACATCTGGCCCTGCATAGGGTGTCTGCATCCTAAAAAGTCTATGTTATCACCCAGGGTCTGCAAGTATAAAAACTTCCTTCTTCATGACAGCCATTTCCTTGTCTGTGTATCCTGTCCCACTAGGTTAAAACAAATGCTGCATATATACAGTCTAAAACAGGTCCCTAATAATGTAATTAGTTCCAACCTCTTTTTTTTTTTTAATCACACTGGCTTTTAACTGATTTTAAGGCACTAGAAACAAATATAGAACTGATTAAATAACCAAGGCATTCATTTGTGGTAATCAATAGTCGGCATATTTACATATTTGCCTCACATGGCTTGATGTGTTTGGCATATTATGACGTGCTATATTTTGACTAAATAATTAACTTCCAGTCAGCCTGATAAATTGCTTCTCTCTTCTCATAGCTTGTGCCCAATTGACTCTGCTGTTCAGTTTCCTCTGTTGGAGTCAGAGTGCCCCAAGGCTCAGCCCATTTCATTTGTGCAACTAAACACTGTTCTCCTAGGGTTATATTTAATTAAAACACAGCAGTATTTAAGAGAAATATTTCACTTCTGAGGTCTAAACCAGGCTTTGCTACTATAATTACTTTGCAAAACTCACACTGTGGCAAGATAGGAAAAAAGCAAAACAGATGCAATTTTGGAGTCACTATCTGAAAGCCAAGAACAAAACCGTCAGGAAGCAGCAAGTAGTCTTTTTTTTTTTTCTCTCTCTCTCTCCTTTTGCTTTGTTTCTATCTAATAAACCCCATACACTAAATATACAAAATGTCAGCAAAGTGTCATCCACAGTAGATGCTCAGGTCTACTGCATTTGAATATTGTTGAGTTAAAAAAAAATAACAGCCTCTGAATCTTGTATCTGAGTGTGCTAGGTGTATGTATTCTATACATGCGTGAGTAAATGGGAGTGTGTATGTATGGGGGCACTATCTTAATTAAGTACTTACTACATACAAGGCACTTTGCTTGATCACTGTACATTCATTCTTTTTTCAAAATTTTTTATTTGTTGTAATTAATTATACATGACAGTAGAATGCATACTTATTTAAATCTTATAATTCTACAATATATAAGTATGGATGATTCTTATAATTATAGCCCTATATATTTAATTTATCAGCTTTAAATATTCTCAGTAACATAAAGACTAAAGTGAGTGAATAGTAAAGTCTCATGTATGGATAGAAAACTGCTAAAATGCAAAGTGCTTTAGAAATTCTACTTAGATGATATGGAATTAACATTCTGTGCCAGGCACTGTGTTGAGACGTTTACTTGTTTTTATCCCTAAACCGTACAACAATCTAGGACATGGAGCTTATTCTCTCTCCTACTGAGGAAAATAAGGCTTCCTATAGGTAACATGACTCGAATTTGTAGCTCTTTCTATTCCACAGTATTTTTTGTCAAGGGAAATCTCAGATGAGGCAGATAGTAATTTGGGATATTAATTTGGGTTTCTTTTCACACATTTTCTTGATTTTCCTGTGATTTCCTCTGCGATGAGTCAGAGGCAATACTTCCTTGTGGGTGGAGAGATGCAAATCCCCACATTAAAAATGGGGACAACACAAGCCTTGCAGAGAAACCCCAGTTAAGTCCAACCTTGGTACCTGAGCAGGAGAAAGCAACTGTCTAGGCCAGGGCTTCTCAAACTTACTGTGGTAAAGGAGCCATTATTTTTTAAATAAAATACTAAAAATGAGTGACCAGATACATGAAATTTTAAAACCCAAAGTAATTAAAACACAACGCCCAAGCTTGAATTATTAAATTCTTACTCTCAATTGCTGTACTCAGTCTCACTGAAAACCAGTATTATGGTCTACATGTTTGCATCCTCCACAAATTCATATGTTGAAAAATCCTAATCCCCAATATGATGGTTAGGAGGTACAGCTTTGGGGAAATAACTAGGTCACTAATCATCAGCCATCCTGAAATGATGTATACCAACATATGGCTTTGCATTTTAGAAATCAATTAATATTTCATATATGATTATTTAAGGATTTAGAGTCATACACAGGCAAATTTCTGAGTGGTAAATAATCCACCTAGATGATGAACTGAGATGTTTTGTTAACACAGAGACCATGACATCGATGTGCTGAGACCTTCCCCTCTAGCCACAGTTGATGCTGTATGCCCTCCAGTTATGAGTATTCAACTATAGTGCATGGAAGGGATTGTCAAAACTCTTGGTGCAGGAGATTTTTCTTTTTCAAATAAATCTGTGTGCAGACTGTCAACATATAAAATCTCAATTTAGAAAACATCTAAAAGAGTTAAAGAACTGGGATCCTCTCCACTAGTAACTTCTTCATCACTCAGTCCCTGGGGCAATACAATAAATATCCTGGCTATATGAAGAACAAACTTGGAAGCTATGTTGGGGACTTCACAAACACTGATAGCTCTCTCTTCTTGGAAGAAAACTAAACTCTGGCCTTTACACAGGAGTGTACCTTCCTCATATTTTCAGTGGTCAATTGTAACAGATAACACTGCAATAGGGAAAAGTATTCAGGGGTGGTTGAAAAAGAACAATTGAGGCAGAGTAGGTCTCATCTCTGAAGACATGGCCTGTGGGATGGGGTTTAACATGAAACCACTTCTATGTGGCCATATCATTGTAGTGAACTAAAAGATATGGTTGGCTTTATTCACTGTGGCTTACCAATAAGATAATACCTTACAGCAAAACCCTGAAAAATCTCAGGTTCCCATCTTTATTTGCGGACACTGACTCAACTAAATGACACCATCAATATGTATTTAGCACCAACTTTCAATAAATATATACAGGTTTATTGTTCGGACTTCTTGTGATGACATCTGAAACAAATTTTGAAAAGTAATGACATGACGTTTTATGCTGTTTTCTACTTTCTTATTCTTCATTCTACATTGAGAGCATAGGTTCTTTCAAGAGTCGGCCTTCTAGCTTTCCATTCAGTTGAATAGAGCTGTAATAATACATGGTACCTATTATCACAATCAATACCAAATACAACAACAAAAGATGCTTCATTTTGAACATGACCACTTTCTTAAACCATAGCTTTAGGAATACATTTTCAAACCAACATATTTATGTTCTATTTCAATTACACCTTTATTAAATTCATACTGTTACTTCTCATTAATTTATCTTTAAAAATACATTTACTGAACACCTACTTGTGTGAAGCCCTATGTTGAGATTACCAAAGTGAATAAGCAGTGATGGAAGTAATAGCCTATCTACAATTCAGTAGGATTGTCAGTTTTAGAAAGAGGTGCAAAACTTCCTAACAAAACCTTGAGTCTTTCAGGCATGAATTTTGGTTGAATTCACCCCAGTTTACTCCAATGACAACTGTGTGTCTTAAAGCATTTAACATAATCCCATTCTCCTGTCTTTGCCCAAGAATGAAACACATGATGGAATTTGTCCAATCAGGGTGAAGCCCTGCTTGGAACTTTGTTCAGGAGGAAAGAAAGAGGAGCTTTCTTTTCCTTAGTAGGAAGCAGTGACAGCTGTGATACATTGACTGCATTATCACTGTAAGGGACCCTGGCCAAAGGGCAAAACCTACAGGAAAGAGAGCAGAGCTGAAAGAACTCAGAGAAACAGAGCCAAAGTCATGATCAAACCAACCCTTTGAGTTTGTTTTGTTTTAATTATGTGGACAACAAAGTGCAAGAATTTTGTATCTCTTGCTACAAAAGCACTCAAACTGAGATGCTATCTGAAGTATCAACCACAAGGAAGTGGGCAGTTACCAAAACACCAGTTAACAGTTTCTCAAACAATCTCACTGCTTTTAAAGACATCTAAACATGAGGTCAGAGTTCCAACTAAGCAGCAGGGGAGAATAATCTAGTATCTCTTTCAAAAGCTTAGAATTAGATTTATTAATTTTTTCCTAGTTCACTGTAGGAAACATATAATACATACCATCCTACTTTCAGGTGCATGCTTTATGTAATCCTCTCCTGTTTAACTTTAGGTCCCAAACAATCTAATGTTATACCTCAAGGCCTAGAAAAGCAGGAACCTACTAATTCCAAAACCAGTAAAGACAGGAAAAAATTAAAATCAGAGCTGAAATTAATGAAATAGAGATTAACTTTTGGAATAGTTAAATGTGGTTCTGGAGTTTGAAATCCTGTGAACCAATAAGGAAACTGGCGAAAAGAAAAAAAATTGTGGCATACATGTCATGATCCCCAGTTTTCACTTCTGCCCCTCATCTTCAGCCAGTTGGCCAGATCATCCCAGCTCCAGCAGTCTATGACTCTAGGTATCTGCTAAGAAGCTACTTGGATTTGATGCTCCACGAGGCACCATGAATACCAAACTTCTCAGTGAAGTCTGTAGAAGACTAATCATCTCCAAGACATAGAATAATTGGCTAGTTTTCTTTAAAATCAGAATTTTAGTTTCACTTAATAATACATAAATTTTCATGAAAACTTTAAGAAAGGATACTGCTTTTCTGCTTTTTTTTTAATTAAATATTTGCTCACGTAACAAATGACTTTTTCATTTCATTTCTTAGAGAGGGTGGTCCAGATAAATCACATAAACACTAGGTGGCACTACAGTTTGAAATAACATTCAGTCAAACACTAAAACAGCTAAGGTTTACATGAGATGGTAAAACAAACAACAAAACCAAAAAGCGAAAAAGAGCATAATATATCCATACTTATTTTAAAATTTTAGTACTTACTAGGAAAGGGTAATTAACTTTATGTAGTTAATAAATTGACTTAATGAATTAACTTATATGATCTAGTAGGTTTTTTCTCTTTTTATTAGAGCAGTATACATATACATAGTGGTTGGTTTCATTTTAACAAAATCATACATGCATGGAATTTGATTTTAATTCCTATCTTCATGTCCCCTGCTTTCTCTCCCCTCTTCTCTTCCCCCCATTCTCCTTCCTCTACTCTATTAATCTTCCTTTTGCTGGTTTATGTATTTAATTTTGGTTAGTGCATTCTAAATATACATAAAGGTGAAATTCCCTGGGGTATATTCGTATATGCATATAATGTGATTTTGTTAATGGAATGAACCTGATAGATATTTTGAAAAGATAATATTCTTATCCCTTAATTGAAATCGGATTCCTATTTGCTGGAAGGCAGCAACAGATTAAATCAGTTATAAGTATTCAAAAATTTCTTCATTTTTCCAGATGAAGCCTAAGTTTAGATTTTTAACCTGTCCAGTACATTTGGGAACTGGAATAATATTTTTCCTCAGAAAATGAAAGCAAAATATATATTATTATATATTAATAAAATAGATTATGTGGGAAGCTTAGAATTAGTTTTATTTATTTTTCCTAGTTAAGTCATGGATATATAAGTAATTTATATCCAATAACCTCATTAAGTGATGTATACTGCTTATAAATTTTGAATATTTTCCCAAAGTAGATTTTCTATATTAAAATGTAGCATTTTCTTGATTTGTTGTGGTCTTTGTTAACAAGCTTCAAGAAAGAGCACATGGATAGAAGCTATAGAAGCTATAATTGATGGAGCCACTGGACCCCACCTTACTGGGAACCCTGAGCCATCCAGAGAGATCAATTAGTTTCCAAGTCTTCTGTCCTTTGAAGCTGTCTACATACATTATCTCAGGCAATATATCTTGAAAGTCTTCCTCTCGAAGTCACAAAGTAAAACCTTATTGTGAAAATAAAATCAATTTTTAAAAACATTATCTGCATATTTGATTTTATCTGAATATTTGACTAAAGACTATGTAGAGGAAAAAGGTTATTTTTGTACTATGTCAGAGGGGAAAAAAAAGTGTCCTCTCTTCTGAGGGTTCAATTTATTCTTCCTAATGTTTTCTACCAGGCCCCATTTTCTCCTATGGAATTTAGTCTGATCCAGTGACTGAGAAGAGAGATTTCCAAAGTAATTAGATGTTTTGTTAGAGACTTCATCAAGACTGTCTTTTTTCATTAAACATTGCCACTGTAGCTGTTTCAGCTTTGAATATAATCACGGAAGTAGGGATAACATTCTCACAATATAAATAGGCTAAGAGAATGAAGAATTGAGGTTACTAAATTCTAGCTAATGACGTGTTATTTAGTTTTTGCTATGTTTTAAAAAATAAAAATATTATACTTTGGAGAAAGAAATTCTAAATGAATTTTAAGCAACTATTAAAATATATAAGAGCTCTAAAGAAGCCAAAATTCATAATTATATAATGAACTTATTTGTTTCTAAAGAACATTATTAAGAATCATGCAACATAAAAACACATGAGATGATTGTAGTCCTTTAAGGAGCATACAATTTTGGAGAGAAAAGCTACAAACATCCAGAGAGTAATTAACAACAAAAATCTAAATAACTGTTCAAAACAGATTTAGATGAAAAATAAACAGTAATACCTAAGATTTCCTGAACGACTAGGGCAAATATGAAAGCATAAAATTATTTGGAAAAAATATATGTATTAGTTGGTGTACATGCTAAATTATTACTCTAAAAGAGAGAAAGACAGAGACAGAGAAGGAAATAGAGACCTAAAAACAGGAAGCCTCAAAAATGTAGACATTTGGAGGAAAGGTAGCCCAGGAAATGTAGGTAACTTGGTAACTTGACTCTACAGGGTCATCCAGGACCCAAAGCCTAAGCTCCCAGGGTATTACATTGGTTAAGATGATACCAGCATCTAGAATAAACAGGACAAACTTCTCAACATAGTGGGTTCTCACTCACATGAGCTCTAAAGAGTGGTCTGAGGGATAATGGGAAAGGTTGGACACACCTGCTGCTTGCAGAAATCTGGTGATCTAGTTTGACTGAGGCTCTGCAATCTTCTATGTGATCCTGGGCATAGTCATCAACATTTATTGCTTATGAAAATGAGGAGACTCAAAAAAGTTACTTTTAAATTTCTATCTTATTTTGGTTGTTTCATGGTTTCTTTGACAATAAAACTCCCTCAAATCCTGAAAAACTTCTAATGTAGTTGTCCTTGCTACTTCCTGTGGTAGTCAGAATTCGTTTTTGTTTGTTTGTTTGTTTGTTTGTTTGTTTGTTGGGGGGTACTGGGAATTGAACCCAGGGGCCCTCGGCCACTGAGCCACATCTTCAGCCCTATTTTGTATTTTATTTAGAGAGAGTGTCTCGCTGAGTTGCTTAGTGCCTCACCATTGCTGAGGCTAGCTTTGAACTCATGATCCTCCTGTCTCAGCCCCCCAAGCCTCTGGGATTCTATTAAGGCCTCCAAGATTACCACTCCATGATATATATACCTGTATAATATGGCCCCCTTGAGTTTGGACAGACCTGGGGATATGATAGGATATTATTTCTATGATCCTGTCACTAACCAACTAAGTGGAAAAGGGAAATGAAAAGGGTGAGCAAGATCTAATCAGGTGATCCCTTAAAAAGAATTGGATCCTGTCTGAAGAAAGAAATTCCACAGGGGACAATCTACACTCCCCATGGTTGGCTTTGATGATCAAGAGCAGCCTCCAGGAGCTGAAAGCACCCCACTGACATGCAGTGAGGAAATGGGTGCCTTCGCTCTACAACCTCAAGGAAGTGAATTCTGCCAACCACCAGAGATTTAGAATTAGATCTTGAGCTTCAGATGAGACCACAGCCCCAACCCATACCTTAACTTCAGCCATGTGAGACTCCCCAGAGGACCCAGCTATACTGTGCCCAGACCTGTGACCTATGAACTGTAAGGCAATAAACATGGTTTAAATGCTAAATTTGTAGCAATTTGTTATGCAGCAACAGAAAGTTAATTGTATTTCAGAGTTCCTAGACATAATTCTTAAGCCCACATTCTTTTTCATTCTTCCTCATATAAATATTTTTTTTCTCTCAACCTAAAGTATCTCCCTCAAGGGCTTAGGCTTAGGAGGAAAGCCACAACCTTAATGTGATGCTTTCCATAAGATTAAGTATTAATGGGATTTTCTTACTTAAAAGCTTTTAAAATCTTACTTCTTCCCACTTAGGGCCTATATGCAGTTGCCATTTCCAATCCCTCAAAATCCCGATTTTCTGCCCTGACTGTATTCCCTATCCTTTCTCTTGCAAACTTGCTGATACTTGCTTGTGTTTTTCTTTTACATAATCTTGCTAAATAAAACCAATTATAACTACATACCTTGCTAATATTCTATTTGCTAATCACATTTGAAAATCTGAGTAAAAGGATATTTTTTAAACAACAATATAACCTATAAAAGTTCTTCATAAAAAAAAGAACACAACAATGTGTACAACCAAATAATAGAACAAAGTGACAGTTTTGAAAGAACAATCTTGAAATTACAGCATTCAACTCAGAAGGTTTTTGGTCACATTTATTAAAATCCACAAGGTACAATTATCCTTGTGTCATTTATACATTTCCAGGGTAGAGAGATAAGAAAACTCATTTTTAAAAAACTTACAACCTTAATTCCAAATTCTGAATAAACATAAAGAATATAGATATAGACCAGTATTATTTTGTTTGTTTTGTTTTTGTGGTGCTGGGGACACAACTCAGGGCCTCATATGTCCTAGGCAAGCACTCCACCCCTGAGGCACATCCCCAGCCCTAGACCAATCTCATTTTCTAGCATGATGAGTAATCCAAAATATTGACAAATAAACCAGATTTTGAACATAGATGCAAAAATCCTAAAATATTAGGAAAAAAAATCCTGAAATAGAACAACAACAAAAAAATATTAAGCCCTAGCAGGAGTTGTACTGTGAACATTGTTTAATGTTAGCATTGTTTATCATGAAAAAAAAATAATCTTATTCTACAAATAGGCCAAAATAGAAAACCACATCTTGATAAATTTTAAAAATATGTGTGATGACATTTAACATTTATTTCTGGTTAAAGTTCTCAACATAAATAGGATATGGCATATTTCCTTCATGTGGAAAAGAGGTGAAAAATCTATTTCCAGCCAACAGAAATGTCATTCTTGATGACAGGAGAGCATGAAGAATATTTATTACCACTACGATTATTTAACAACTATTGGAAGTTTGATTCAAAGTAATTTTAGACAGCAATTGCAAATGTGATTGTAATTTGCAAGTAATATGATTCAAACTAATTGAAAAAAATGTTAAAACTAATTTATAAAAGTATATAGATACAGCAAGGCAACAGATGGAAAATAAATACACAAAACATTTTAAATATTAATAATAAAAACATAATGGTAAAAATTCTTATTCAAAATAATACAAAAAACAAATACTTAAATGGACTTAATAAATCTGAAGAACACACAAAACAAAGCCTCTAATTCGTTTTGAAAATCATTCAATGTCAGTAGAGGGGGCAGAGAGAGAAGAGGGGAGGGGAGGGGAGATAGTAGAGGATAGGAAAGGCANAAAAAAAAAAAAAAGAAAATCATTCAAGAAAAGTTTAAGTCCTATTAGCAACAAAAACATTTGGAACACTTTGCTAATCAATTGGGAACCTCACAATTATTATAATGTATTCCATCTGAATTAGAGATTAACCATAAAAAACAGGATTTTGAATATGGAATAAAGTATTGGTGAGTATTTTTAATTTTGTTTGAGTGTGGACTTCCTAAACCTGACTTAAGATGAGAATTCCTTCAAAGAAAAAGAAAAAACCTTTTCAGAAAGTTATTTTCAACAGAAAGGAGGTAGTAGCTGTCAAAGGATTGCTTCTCTTCCCCAAAGATGGAAGAATATCAGTGTGCATGTATGTATATGTGTGTGTGTATGTATATGTGTGTGTGTGTGTGTGTGTACACATGATAGAAAAGAATTCTAAAATTACTATTGCTTTATGTAATTTTAATTTTTTTGTTTAATTATTACTCATTAAGTGCTTAGTATCTGCCAAGCAATGATTGTTTGAGTTCAGCTTCATTATTTTTATTTTATAGATGAAGACTGAAACTTAAAGAAATTATTATCACCCTTATTACCAGTGCCAACGTAACATTATTAGCAGCTTGTATATATTCCACATATTGTGCTAAGTACTTTTCAAGCATTCTCACTTAATTCTCACAATGATTCTGTGAGTAGAAACCATTACTACTCTAATATTCAGATAAGAAATCTCAGGCTCAGAGATTAATATGACTGACTTGTATGGGGCAACTTGGAATTGAGCCCACATCTGCTTTCACTCACTATTCTCTGATCAGCCAGGGCTCTGAAGCATTAGTTATATTGTTTAAATTGTGTTAAAATTCTCAAATAATCTTAAAAGTAGACATGTGTAGACATGAGATTTTTGTATTTTTCAGAAGCAAGTATTTATTTGAAGATGTTGAAAAATATAGGCTTAAAACCTCTGTAAATATCAATTAACAATGTTAAAATGTAATGTAAAAACTGGAGACAATTATCATATGTTTAATAATTATTATTAACTGAATGCCTGCTATACGTGGACACTGTTTTGGGCCCTGAATATGCAGAGAAAGAACACACCTCTACCTTTGTGGAACTCACATTCCAAACATAGGATTAACATTTTTTCAAACCACTTTTTAAAATGAGCAGCAAGCCAATATATAAAGGGAATAAGAATGCAAATAGAAAAGGATGAAATGAAGTCTCAGGAAAATATGCTCTCATTAGTAATGAAAGAAATGGAATTTAAGCAACAATAAGATATTATTTTTGAGCTACCAGAAAAGCAAAGATTAAAAGGAATGATTACATTCAGAGCTGGAGTTGGAATGCATAAGATTATAAATATTCTTCTGGAGGAAACATAAATTGGCTCAGAAACTAATGCAAAGCTGTGGGTACATGACCACTACTCTCTCTCAAAATTAGACCTAAACACTCAAAAACAAGGAATTGAATAATAGAATGTCATTTACATAGAATAGAACATTATTACAACATCACACATGATGATTAGATTGCTACTTACCAAAAAAATGTTAAAGAAGTGAATATTATCATTATGTGAATAAGAGGCTACAGAAAAAAAACTGAATGAAATAAACTCATTTTTATGAAAATTAATGGATCTAAATCTGAGGGAAATACTGAAAGATTGTTTTTTTTCTTATTTTGTATATCTAGGTTTTAATAATAATGGATAACTTCTGTACTTTTTAGGCTGCACCTGTACCACCTTAAAATTGTATAAATCTAATAAGTTCAGAGGAACAAGTCAAAGAATTCACTGGGCTGATGGGATTGTAAGACAAAAAGACTGTAGATGAACTCACTGCCCCTGTTCTACTCTGCCTCTGCTCCCTGGTTAAATTCTATCAAATCTGTTCTGTGCAGAGACATTCAAATCATTGCACAAAAATTAGAGGTGTATTTCAAATCACCTTCCTCTAGAAGATAATGCAAAACACAAAAATTTAGCATTGGTTAGCCTCTAAAAATAGAGTATTACTACCAATGTCTCCACTAGTCATTAAAGATGGGGAAACTTTGAGTCATGGTTGGCAGGTCACATATCTTATTTGCTCCTGGAACTTGGATTATGTCTTCACATTTCATCAGGTGAGCCAAATATGGCATCAAGGGAACAGCTAATTCCCTCTGGTCTCCTGGCTGGTACTATTAAATGACACTTTTCATCACTACCCAAATGCTAAGGAATTGAGTGAAGCAGCTACAACTTTGTTTACATTGGAAATGAAATCATTTGATAAGTTCAGGACTTGCCTAATTGGAGCTACTTGTCAAAAAGTTTATTCATTTGGCAAATCAAATTTGCATTTTCCTTCCAATAGATTGATTTAAAAAAAAAAACAAGTGGAATGGCCTATGGTATTAGTATTACACAGATGTAGTCTCATGTGATTTATTAACAAAAGATCCTTCGAACCTAAAAAAAAGAGCATTTCTATTGGAGAAATGATATATTGCCCATATCCAAATTTTAGCTGGAGATTGTCATCTAATCTAAGGAAAGGCATTGGGCTTATGAAACCCACTTGTCAGAAAGGATAGATTTTTCATTCATAATTTCCAATTCTGCAAAAAGATATCTAAGTTGAAGAACCATGTATGCTCAAGGCTAAGATACTCTTGACAAGCTAAATTTTCAAAAACACCCACATTTTAAATGTTATGACCATATTTAAATTAACATCCCACATGATTATCTAAAGCTTTTACTTAGAAGGTGTTTTATAGTCTACAAAGAACTTTATGTAGCTCTCATTGAGATAATTCACAAAACAACTATAGCAGCTCAGGAGGCCCAGTGCTATTCCCTGAGAGACTTGGGTACTACCTGGGTCCTATTCAAATCTAGTTCTTCCGAGACTATATTTAGAAACATTTTCAGTATAGTCAGTTCTCTTCTTGTGTATTATGTTTTCCTTGGGTTACCTTCAACGTGAGCTCAGCTTTGAGTAAAATGATCCATAAATTTTTCATGCTGATCATAAATCTAGGCATTAAAGCTAACGGTGGGGATGGCAAATTGTCGACATTTATGCTGGCACTCCCCATTCTGACACTGCACTCATTCCTGCTATTCCTGTGTGCGGCCTCAGAATCCTTCACAACTCAACCCTACATGCATCTAAATTAATTGGATTTAGAATACCAGAGGAAACCTATGTTTTCAATCCTGGAATAATGTTCTGCCATCTTCCATTTTCTTAACTCTTAATAGTTACAAAAATAAAAAACATAGTTAAATGCCTCTGGAATAAATATTTCTATAATTTTAATTGTAGATGTTTATATCTCAGCCTTCAGATTTTTTCCTTCCTCACAAAGTTATTTTCCCCAAATCCATTTTTATAGGCTACTTTTCTTTTTCAATGTCTTCATTGGTTCTCCAGTGACTGCTTACTTAAGTTCAAACTCTTTGCCATGGAATCCAAGACCCAAGATCATCTGGCCCAGCCTGTCTTCTTAGTCTCATTTCCCTCAAGAAGAACAGCATTCCCAGATGGGAGCCACTGTTCCCTAAGATGTTGTTCTTAACATCACTTTCTTTTGATGAGCTCTGTCAAAAACTCCCTTTCCTTCCTTATCTTACCCAAATTTATTCATCATATTCTTTGCCTATTATGTAAGTTGACCAATTGCCTTCTGATTCTCCCATTCATCAGCTATATGAGCCTGGACAAGTTACTCAACTTTCCTGTGCCCTCAGATTAATTAGTTTTAAAACAGGAACAGTAACCATCTCATGGGGTGAATGAAGATTATATGAGTTACTCTACATAAAGGTCTTAAAGCAGCAACAGAACAGAAAGCACTTGCTACTAGTATCATCGCTGTCATTTAATAAATGATTGTCTTTCATTTTTCTCAATGCCAACAGGCAATGTCTTATGATAAGACCCCTCACACGTGCCTTGATTCATTAATATTCATATATATGCCCTATGTTCTCTCAAAAATTTTGTTTTCTATAGGGAAGTAACCATATGTTTAACAGATTTTTAACCTCAAAAAATTAATAATATAGTGCTTTGCCATTATAGGTGATCAATAGATATTTATTGAGTTTAGTGTTTGGACAAAAGAATGCTATCTATAGACATAACTTTATATGTATTGCATTTTCAAAATTTACTGCCTTTTTTCATCTTACATAAAATAAGAAGTAAATTGGAGTAGGTGATGAATTTAAGATGCAATTCACCTTCTGATTTCTAGTTTAGGACTACTTAAGCTCTTCCAAATGAGTACTACTTCTCTACATGTAATTGATCTCAAAGACAAAAATACTTCAACTATACATTTTTGGCCTATTCTAATGTTTATTTAGCTTAGTGTTTTTCCTCAATTCTAGCCAAATGTATAACTCCCAAATATATTATCATCTCCATCTTTAATCCAAGTGAAGCAAGATTATTAACTTCTTCTCAAAGGATCTATTTTTCTTATCTTTAAATCAACTTGAATCCTCTCTCAAGGTTAATCCTCATTCCTGTGCTGAAAAGAGAATATAGAGTCCAGTGCCAAAAATCAAAGATGAATGAGTTTCTGAACATGTTGAAATATTATCTTGTATTTTTCATAAAAGCTGCATTCTTGCCTTGTGCTCACCGTGATTGATAAGGCCCTCGGAATCTGACTGCATATGTGTGGATTTTCTCCATCCCACTGTCTTCTGACTTTGTTTGAGACCCCAAGTGAATTGTTTTGTAATGGGCTCTACAAACCATTCTCGAATATATCAAGGAAATTCTAGGAGGTGTTATGTGCACCAGCTAATTTACTGTCATGAGCCGATGTGAGGAAATCTCAATTTCTTTCTCCAGGTCAGAGTTATCAAATAAAATCAGACTTTGAAGGGCTCCTGAGGAGCAATTCTTAATGGGTGATTGTTCAGTTTGTTATGTACCCACTACTAGTGGTTAGGTCTAGATTTAATTTTTTTTAGTTTGTAGACAGGGCTGCCAAGGAGTAAGGGAGAATCTAAGGCCTTATTAACATTAGTCAGGGTATGCTTATTGCTTTTCCTTGGTCTAAATGTAGCTTACCTCTCAGCATGAATGCAATATTTCATAACATTACTCATTGCACGAAGAACCATGGCACTCACATCTGGTAACTTCTGTTTATCTACATCAGCAGAGTTCATCACTGAATCACTTTTAATAATTCAAGAGCCTTTTCTATTAGTTTTTAGGTTGTCCAGGTCTAGAAAGCTATATTGAGAATACACCAATAACCTGCAGTGAAGAATTAAAAGTTTACAAAATAGTGGGTGAATTTGTGGTTGAAAGCCTAAAGTGATAAATGATAACCACAAAAATCCCACATGTGAAGAAATATTTTGTTTTTTTAGGAAAAGGAAAGGCACTAAGGGAAGATTAGATCTAAAGTTTTCCCAACGGCTTATGCATTGAAAATTGGAAAAAGACTAAACTCTGGAAACTGTTAAGATTTTTTTTTTTAAGGGATTAGGACTGAAAGCAGCTGAGGGATAACTACTCTAAACTGAGAGATGGATTGTGCCCAATTGATATCAGATGTCTGAAGTTAAACACCAAGTAATCTTTCCATTTTACTTTTCATGATACTGACAGGCAAATCAGAATCTATTTCTGATGCACTTTCACGGCAGATACTGAAGAATCTGTCTTCCCTTTGTACATTTGGTGCTTATGACAGGTCATATTTTCTTTGAAAGCCGTAGGAATTGAAGCATATACCAACCCAGGAAGTGGCATAAATGGCCCAATAGAGATGTTACCAGTCCCCAAAATTCTATCAATAGCTTTGAAAATCTGAGAGAGGAAGTTAAAAAAAAATCCTTCAACACAACTGCATTTTCACTTGGTGAAAATAGTATGTTATTTTTGCTCACTGTAAAAATTACAGGTTATTCACTGTTCAATGAAAAGACAAAAATGCATGAAATTACAAAAAAGTAAAAGTCACTTGACATTATTTCACTCAGAGAACCACTTTTGTAAGTATCTTCCATCTCTATGTATACATATAAAATTACATATCCAAGTTTACATATGAAGGACTATATTATGCAATGTATTTTATAAATATTTTCTTGCCAATAAATACAATTTTAAATGGTCATGTAGAATTATATTGGACATATATACTTTTAGGCTGAGGGATATTGTTTTCAATTTTTTTTGCTCTTATAAATAAAACTTTATAAACAACCTCCAGCATATAAATTGCCAAATTTGAACAATTGTTTCTTTAAGGTAAATATTTAGATGTGAAGTTTCTTGGACATAAAGACTGTTCATTTAAATTTTTGATACATATTGCCTAACTGCCCCTGAGAAGAACTTTATTGGTTTTCTACCAAACTATGCATTATCAAGTTAATTTACTTGCTAATATTAAGTGTACTGTTGGAAATATTCAGTTCCATAAACTTTTTTATTGTTGCCAGTCTGATGAATGACAATGATACTTAATTGTTGAATTTCTATTAATTTATTTCAATAATAGTGAAGCTTAAAATATTAATGAGAATTGTTAATCTTTTGGGAAATGCAAGTTTATTATGTCCCTAGTCATCTCTTTTTCTACTACTGATTTTTAAAAGTATATTTTCTTGTAATATAAAAAGGATGATCAATTTTATCTGTCATGTTGAGTTCAAATATTTTTCCTAGATTATGATTTGTCTTTCAACTATGTGTGTAGTATTTTTTTATTTACATATAATAATGGAATGCATTACAATTCTTATTACACATATAGAGCATAATTTTTCATATCTTTGGTTGTACACATAGTATATTCACACCAATTCATGTCTTTATACATGTAACTTTGGATAATAATGTCCACCACAGAGGAATGGGAGGGGAAGGGAATAGGTATAGGGTTAGAAATGATGCTGCAATGTATATATAGTGGTTTTTAATTGTGTTAAATTTATAATCAATATCATCAAATTTTTATGTAATAAATTTTACACTTCTAGTTTTTATGTCATAGCATGTCTACAAAAATAATATATACCACCATAATAATTTCATGTTTTTACTTTTTTGCATTTAAATTTTGTGATTCTTGAGTGATTGACTTCTATATGAGGATAACCACTCTTCTGCTTAGTATTTTAAAACACTCTTCTCATCTACAAAATTGAAATGTACACATGACTATCTTTTTGCAGTCTTCAGTTTAACTAGCCTATCTCTCCCTACACCAGCAACATCTGCTCTAATTACTATAGACTTTTCATGTCATGGTAGCTAGTGAAAAAAGGACCTTAATTAAATGTGAAGAATGTTTTTAGTACTCCTTCTCATATTTTCTTCTAGATGAAACTTTTAGTCAAGTTTTAAAAAGACTCCCTAAACTCTAAGTGAGCAGGTAAATGAACTAATTTTTGCCCTCTGGTACTTTTGTGATGTGTCAACACAGGTGGGCTAAACTACATTTCCCAGAACTACATCCCCTTTCCTGCGTATTTCCACTGAGAGTGGGTCACAGAGTCTTGGATGAAAATGAAGATCTGGGTGGGTGTGGAGCCATTTTGCAGCTTACACACTTTACCATGAATCTGCTAACTCTCTTCATCAATGTGAGGAGACAACTGACCCTGCAACTGTCCCACCATCTCTTTAGATCTTCCTTCTGGGTCTCTGACTCCTCAGCCAAATGAATGTGGCTCCTGAGCCATGATGAAAGTCCTAGCTTCTGAAGGATACAACAGCATCAAGATCTGAAACAGGGCCAGGACTAGGGTGAGAAAAGCAAAGCACATAGGACATAAAAGTTAGGGGTACCCACTTTTGGATTTGTATAAGAACCACCATATTCTTGCACAAACTTGGGGGTGTGGGCCAACTTCAATTTGCACTGCAGGAGCCTTGCCTACATCATCAAGTTCAAGTACTACATGATGTAAGGGGACTGACTCAGGTTTTTGTTAAACCTGATGGATTCCAGATTTTATTTGTAGATCCCAACTTGTTATTACTCTGTTCTCACCCTCTAGTCATCTTTCTTTCTCAACTCTCTGCCTGGTGGATTTTAAGCTCCGGCATCAAACACAAAGACAACACCTTTATAAACACTGCTTAGATTCCACAATTGCATGAGGCTAAATCCTTACAACAAATCCTTCATACACACCTGCCTGCACACACACACACACACACACAATCAAGACACAATCAAGAATTCAATCAAGAAAATTATGTCATATCAAGTTGAAAATCACTACTATGTGTAAAAATGCTTTCAAGAATCAGGAAAAACAAATGAGCAACAATATAATAAATCAAAAATTCACAAAAGATTAAAAATTCAAATTAATATTTTAAGCTTCACAATTAAGTAAATAAATATAAATACAATTGAGTATTATTTTTTACCCATCATATTGGCATGATAGTTAAGTATTCTCTCAGCTTTATTATTTTTCCCTCTTCCCTTAATATCCACAAATTCTATGACATACATTATATAAATCAGTACAATTTACTATTTTATCTTATTATACTCATCTAAAAAGTTTCAATGACTCCTTTTTTTTAACTCTCTGAAGGTTTTCTTTAGCTAATGCTACCATTAGTCTTGATGATGTCTCACAAAATATCTATTCAGCACTCTGGGCTCTCAGTCCCTTGATATCTTCACTCTCAAGCATTCTGCCCTCTATCTCATGTCTACCACCTTTATTACAGTTACATATTGTAATATGTGTCATGTAAGAATCTTGATATCCAAGCACCCTATTGGAAGATGTGGTCAGTTGAACATATAAGAATTACAGGAGCCAGGTGCGGTGGTGCACACCTGTAATCCCAGAGGCTTGGGAGGCTGAGGCAGGAAGATCCGAGTTCAAAGCCAGCCTCAGCAAAAGTGAATCACTAAGCAACTCAGTGAGACCCTATATCTAAATAAAATAAAAAATATGGCTGGGGATGTGGCTCAGTGGTTGAATGCCCCTGAGTTCAATCCCAAATACCCCCCACCCCCCAAAAAAATAATTACAGAAACACCTAAAACTCAACTCAAAGTGGATCAAAGATTTAGGCGCTAGAACAGAGACCCTGCAACTAACAGAAGAAAAACTGTCCTGAATCTTCACCATGTCGGCTTAGGAATTGACTTCCTTAACAAGACTCCTAAAGCACAAGAAGTGAAATCAAGAATCAATAAATGGGATGGATTCTAAAAGAAACTAAAAAGCTTCTTCTCAGCAAAGGAAACCTCAATAATGTGAAGAGGGAGCCCGCAGAATGGGAGAAAATCATGCACCTCAGATAGAGCATTAATCTTCAGGATATATAAAGAACTCTAAAAACCTAACACCAAAAAACCAAAATAACCCAATCAATATAGGGGCTAAGGAACTGAACAGACACATCACAGAAGAAAGACAATTGATCAACATATATAAAAAAATGTTCAACATCTTTAGCAATTAGAGAAATGCAAATCAAAACTACTGTAAGACTTCATCTCACTCCAGTTGGAATGGCAATTTTCAAGAATACAAGCAACAATAAATGTTGGTGAGGATGTGGGGGAAAAGGTACACTCTTACATTGCTGGTGGAACTGCAAATGAGTGGCAACCATTATGGAAAGTATATGGAGATTCCTCAGAAAACTTGGAATGGAACCACCATTTGACCCAATTGTCTTGTTCCTCTGTTTATACCCAAAGGACTTAAAATCAGCATACTATAGTGACACAGCCACATCGATATTTACAGCAGCTCAATTTAGAATAGCCAAACTATGGAATCAACCTAGATGCCCTTGAACAGATAAATGGATAAAGAAAATGTATATATATCTACAATGGAATATTACTCTTGAGTTAAAGAAGAACGAAATTATAGCATTTCCAGGTAAATGGATGGAGCTGGAGAGTATCATGCTAAGCAAAATAAGCCAACCCCCCCCCCAAAAAAAAACAAAGGCCACATGTTTTTTCTAATATGCAGATGCTAATTCACAATTAGAAGCAGGGGGTTAGGGAAGAATAGAGGTACTTTGGATTAGGCAGAGGGAAATCCTAATGAAGGGAGGGGAGGGGTTATGGGGGTAGAAAGGAGAGCAGAATGAATCAAACATTATTACACTATGTGCATATATGACCACAGGACCTGTGTAATTCCACATCATGTACAACAAGAAGAATGAGAGGTTATACTTCATTTATAGATGATGTGTCAAAGTGCATTCTACTGTCATGTATAACTAATTAGAACAAATAAAATAAAATAAATAAATAAGAATTATAGAAACAAGGGCTTAAAAACTTAAGCAATCCTCATAACAGCAGCAATTTCCTATTATTGGTTTTCATTTATGACAATTTAGTGTGCACCCCAGCTCCTAGGTTTTAGTCTCTAATATCATTGTCCATCTAGAGGAATCAGGTGAGTGCCAGAATGGCTGAATCTACATCTAGAATGAGAAATAAATCCAAATGGGTATATAATATATTGTTTCCAGAAATCAATAATGCTTTTTTTTAAAAAAAGGATTTAAAAAGTTACACTTGAAGACTGCTTTCACAGTTTGAATACTAAAATGAATGGTAAGTGCTTGGAGCAACTTGAGTCTATAAAAAAATATTAGCCTATAATGAATTTTATATAGGGGAAAATTAATATGAAGTATATAAAAATGTCAATCACAATAGAAAAAGATGAGTGGTAAGAATAAGACATGATAACTTTTTTTTTGTACTGGGGATTAAACCTAGGGGTGCTTTGTCACTGAGCTGCATTGCCAGCCCTGTTTATATTTTATTTTGACATAGGGTCTTGCTAGGTGGCAGAGGGCCTCATTAAGTTCCCGAGACTGGCCTCAAACTTGTAATCCTCTTGCCTTCACCTCCTGAGTTGTTGGGATTACAGGCATGTCTCACTGCACCCAGCTTCCTTTTAAACTTAATTTTAGTATATTTGCGGCCTTTGTCTATGTGGATACATTTTTTTCTCTACTTATACACCTGTTAATGAGATGTGTTATTGAAACCTCAAATTGCCACCATTTGGCCATTTGGACTTACAAAAATGGCAAATTTATATGTCTTATCCAATAAATATGTATTTGTCAGAAATAAAGGGTGTAGAAAGGTAACCACAAAACCCACAAACACCAGAAACTATACAAAGAACTCCAAGAAATGATTTGCTCTAGAAGTCACCTAGAGCAACCAGTTAGAAAGCAAAGCAAAGAGAGATCAAATCATGAATTAGCCAAAAATCTTGACAGAAGTACTCACTGCACAAACCTCTCCCCTCATCCTTTGGAGGCTCTGCTATTTATAATAAAAATGTCACAATGCCCAACAAAGTAAACTTTGAACGAGAAGGAAAATCTGCAAATCACTGTGAATGAGGATGAAATAATTGATGGAATGAAGGGAGAAGCATCATTCAATGTGAAGAGAATATCTGGTTTAGAGTGTCACATGCAAGTAGCAACTGAACATTGAGTATAACAGGTTTAAATTTGGAGTAACACCTGGTCCTGGTAGAATGGCTCTGCAATACTTGGTGACCCTGCATCTTTCCAATTAGGTCATGTAAGCAAGGCTTAACTGCAGCCTGTAAATTTTGGCAGAACATCCTGCAGTTCTTCATAGAGCAACAGGAAATAAGTGCGGTAAGGAATAATCAGGAGAGATTCTTATCCCTTGCTTGTGAGAGGTGGCTTCAAGGCCATTTCTTCTTTATCTCCCTAGTTCAGTTGAGAACAAGACTTTCATCTTGACCCTCCCAGAGAGTACACCTGCAGAATTTTGTGCAAGTCTATAATACTGCCTAAAGAGTTGGCTCTTCTCCAACAGAGCAGCCCACCATATATTATCTGGCCTCTCTGATTTGGTGCCATCTTACAGTACTCGGGATAAAGGAAGCTGACACTAACTATGCTACTTGCTTTTGCTGTCGGAATCTATTTGGGCTCATTATCTTTTGTTTTTGTTTTTAACCAAATGAAGCTATGTTAGTCCATGACAAGTCAAGACAACAGGTGCATTAGTAGTATTTGTGGCCATGGTTAACTACTGTGCAGCCACTTTGGGAATGATTGACAGCTTGACAGCTCTCTAGCCTAATGTAGTGGTTGAGGCTAGTCTTGAACTTGTGATTCTCCTTCCTCAGCCTCCCGAATCACTGGGATTACAGACATGGGCCACTGTGTTGGCTTTCTATCCTAATTTGTAATCAACTGTTCTCTATATCAGAAATGAACATTTTAGCCTGTTATGATTTAGATATAAGGTGTCAACCTAAAAGCTCATGTATGAGCTGATGCAAGAAATTTTAGAGATGAAATGTTTGAGACCTGGTCTCTCAATAAAATACAAAATAGGACTGGGAATGTGGCTTAGAGGTTGAGTGCTCCTGAGTTCAATCTCTGATACCTCCCCACCCACCCCCACCCTTCAAAAATAGGTCCAGCTCTGTCACTCTCTCCTCTCTACCTCCTTACTCTAGCACACACTCAACAGAATTTGGAATCCATTGATCTTACTAATTTATACTGCCCATCATCTCCTTTCTGGCTCAGAGTCCATATTCCACCCACATAACTGCACCTTTACAAGCACACCTCATTTTCCTTATTTTTTTTCTACACCAACTCAATTGGCAAAACACAGGTCCAGAAACCTTATTTCTTGCCTTCTCCACAGCCTGCCCACAACTAGATGACTAGTCATACTCTACACTTACGACCAAAATTCCAAACTGGGCCTTAGTACTGTTCATCAATCCTAGAAAATTTATACTCTCTTACTAGATGACAACTTTATACTTTCTTCTCCATTTCAGACCTTCAATATTTTCTGCATTCTATGTTTTAACCAAAGACCTTGCTTTTCATTTCACTGGGAAATTAGAAGGAATCTGAAAAAAAAAACTAAGTCATCTTCCCACCAGCAAATGTACAACTTATCCATTTATGTAGCCATAAGCTCTGCCTTTCTCCTGTTGTTAGGGAAGGCCTCTATCTCCATTTATATAGTGAACTGCATTCTCTCTTGCCTATTCAAAGACTCTTCCTGCAATTACCTGAATTTTATCTCCCACACTTACCTGATGCTCTTTCTTCAGCAATATAAAAATGCACCAGTTTTCAGATTAAAAAAGAAAATACCCTTATTGACTCCAACTACTCCTCCAAGCTCCATTTTTTTTCTGCTCTCTTTTTCAACAATACTCCCATGAAAATTTTCTATACTAGCTGCATTTCCCTTTGAACTTTCATTTTCCCCCCATTTATTTACTCCAAATCACTTCATTAGAAGAGTTCCTGTCAGGGTTTGCTGGGACTTTCAGGAAATTTCTTTCCTCTGATGGGAGGGCTTTTGGAATAGCCCCATTTCTCTTCCCTTCAGTATTACTGGTGAGGAACTTCAACTGCTGGATCTGTCCTGCCACACTTTGAGGACAAATTCATCACAAAGAGAAACTGGGGAGAAGAGAACTCAGGGAAAACAGCCTCGACACAGCTTAAGTAAGCTTGAACCCCTTTCTGCCTCTGGGCCTTGTTTATTTATTTATTTATTTATTTATTTATTTATTTTTAATTTCATTGGGTCTTTTTAGTTATACATGATAGTAGAGTCCATTTTGATATAATTATACAAGCATGGACTATATCTTATTCTAATTAGGATTCCACTCTTGTGGATGTACACAATGGTGAGGTTCACTGTGGTATACTCATATATGTACATAGGAAAGTTATGTCAGATTCATTCCACTGTCTTTCTTTTTCCTATCCCCCTCCATTTCCCTTTGTTTAATCCACTGAGCTTCTATTATTCCCCGTTATTGTGGGTTA
This sequence comes from Marmota marmota marmota, assembly GCF_001458135.2. Lineage (NCBI taxonomy): Eukaryota > Metazoa > Chordata > Mammalia > Rodentia > Sciuridae > Marmota > Marmota marmota. The sequence continues at coordinate 20,244,613 of NW_025999842.1, read as the reverse complement.
GCTTCCATATGTTAGAGAAAACATTGACTTATTTCACTTAGCAGGATAGTCTCCAGATCCAAACATTTACCAGCAAGTGTCATAAAGTCATTTTTCTTTATGACTAAGTAATATTCCATTGTGCATATATACCAAATTTTCTTTATCTATTCATCTGTTGAAGGGCACAAAGTTTGACTCCACATCTTAGCAATTGTGAATTGTACTGATATAAATATTGATGTATGCCACTGTAGTAGTATGTTGATTCTAAATCCTCTGGATATATACTGAGGAGTGGGATAACTGGGTAAAATGGTGGTTCCATTCCTAGTTTTTGAGGAATCTCCATACTGCTTTCCAGAGTGGTTGCACCAATTTGCAACCCCACCAAAAATGTATGAGTATACCTTTTTCCCCACATCCTGGCCAACTTTTATTATTACTTTTATTCTTGATAATTGCTATTCTTGCTGGAGTGAAATGAAATCTCAGTGTAGTTTTAATTTGCATTTCTCTAATTGCTAGAGATGTTGAACATTTTTTCATATATTTATTGATTATTTATATTTTTTTCTTTTGAGAAGTAACTTTTTAGTTCCTTTGCCCATTTATTGATTAGGTTGTTTGGGTTTTGTTTGTTTGCTTGTTTTTGTGTTAAGTCTTTTGAGTTCTTTGTATGTCCTAGAAATTAATGTCCTATCTGAGGTGCAGGTGGCAAAGATTTCTTTCATTCTGTAGGCTCTCTCTTCACATTCTTGCTTCCTTTGCTTATGAAGAAGCTTTTTACTTTGATGCCATCCCATTTATTGATTTTTCATTTTACTCTTTTGCTTTAGGAGTCTTATTAAGAAAGTCTGTTCCTGAGCCAATATCTTAGAATGTTGGACCTTCATTCTTTTCTAGTAGGTACAGGGTTCCTGGTCTAATTCCTAGGGCTTTGTTCATTTTTTATGTTCAGCAATATTTATTGAGTATATACTATGGGAAAGCACTACTCAAGGGTCATGAAGCTTTTATTTCAGTGGAATAGAAACATCATTTTAAAAAAGTAATTAAAGTAATATCATTGAGTTAGGTCTAAGAAAAAAATAAGCCAATTAACACGGGAAAAGCTACAATATCATGGGGTACAGCATTTTTCATTAGAGTAAACCTCTCTTCACCTCAGTGCTCTGAATAGTATCCAGCCCATACCTGAACCAGAAATTGACAATAAAGATGGGGCTTGTCTTTATTTAATCGGTGTCATTACTGGTGCTAATAAAGTTGATTTCATTGGGAAACATTGGCAGTATAACTGAAAAGGGATAGTTATCTGAAAAATATATTTTTCCAGGAATGTAGAAGGCAACTGGAGTGTGGATAGGCAACAAGAAATAAATGGCCCTTGCAAGATTTACCATTAAATACCACCCTATGAAGGCTTTCCTCGACTTCTCAGTTTAAGTTGGGTCTTCTTATAATACTATCTATCATAGTATGCTAAACATTTTTTTCATATTCTTATTTCAATTTGCAATTAACTTTTATTTCTGTTTCCTCTACCACAGGTCATAAACTTTATAAAAGCAGGGAAGATAACATGTCTATTTTATCTGCTCGTCACTGTATACCCCATACTTATCACATTGCCCAGAACACAAAAGCCATTATAGGTAGTTACTGAAAGAGTTAATTTGGAGAACTTGGTTATCTTCCTCACTGCTCCCTCTTGCCTGCAAGTAAATGACCTTTAAACTTGTTTGTCTAATTAGAAAACAGTGGTAGGAAAGGGAGAGTTGGCTTCACACTTGCTCCTGCAGACTGGACTCCACTGTTGACCTGTGATGTGATGACAGTGACCTTTTCTCTGTTTTCATGTGACTCACCCAGGGCTTTGGTCCTGGCCTCAAGATGGGGAACATGATGAGTCCTTCAGAATCCACACTGCAGATTGTCTCATCACTCTACATCAGCAGAAGCTTTGCTTTGGCTCCTGACATGTTCTTTACCCTGGGTCTAACTATAATGCACGTGAACAGAACTTTCAGAGACATTGATGCAGTTACCAGAAGGCATTTTCTAAATTAGCTTAGGTGAACTCTTCTTATGAGTTTCTGGTTCTTCCTGTTCAGTCATGTGTCAGATATTGGGGTTCACACAAAGATGATCTTTACCTTGCTCCAACTTTCCTAGATGTCTTCGAAAACATTTGAAGTGATGGGGATAGAAATCTTATCTGGAATTTTTTTACAACTCTAGTTTAAAATTGCTTTTGGAAGGATTTAAGTATTAAGTATAAGTTCATTGTTTTGGTAGGAAAAGCCATTGAACAAAGTATGAGTATCCAAAATACCTTTTACTCCCACAGAATTGTCTCTGGGCAGTGCCCTTAAGGGGGTCATATGTCATTAGAGAGTTGTTTGCTTGTTTATCTTCTGGACTGCAAGATAAAATGTAGACTGTAGCCACATTCTAATAAAATTCTATATCAGTGTTTGCACTATTTGAAATAACCTCCTACATTGGTCTCATTGCCAACATTCTTGCTGGTCTTAGACTCAATTTCTAAATGGCAGATGAAGCAGCCTTTCTAAAGGGCAAACATGTCCACATTACCTGGTATTTACTTGTTTTTAGTGATTTTCCATTGCTTACAGAAAAGAGTCTGAAGCCATAGCAAGACATACTAAGCCTTCACAATCCGGTTTATATCTATTCTTTCTGCCTTATTCATTCAGTGGCTCATATGTAATAAATATTCATTGAACACCTATTTAGTTTAACTGTTCTAGGACTAGACATATAACAATGAACAAAACAGCCAAAATCTCTATTCTAATGAAGCTAACATGCCAGTTAGCAGAGTTACATAATTGTTATGGACCAAATTGTGGCCCTCAAAGTTTATATGTTGCAGTCCTAACTCCCAATGTGACTATATTTGGAAACAGGGCTATTAAGGAGGACATTAAAATTAAATGAGGTCATAAGAGTAGAGCCCTAATCTAAAGGATTGGTGCCCTTATAAGAAAAAGAAGAGGCACCCAAAACATGTATGTACAGACTAAAGGCTATGTGAGGACACACTGAGAAGATGGGCATCTGCAAGCCAGGGAAAGAATTCTCACCAGATATCAACTTTGCTAGCTCCTTAATCTTAAAATTCTGGTCTTTAGAACTGTGAGAAAATAAATGCCTGTTGTTTTAACCATTGAGTCTGTAGTATTCTGCTATGCTAGCCCTAAAGACTAACACAAAGAACAACAAAACAAAGCATTAACAAACAAAACAAAGCATTAAAAAGTATATCAAAGAATCACAAGTTCTTTGAAAGAAAATAAAGTAGGGAACTTTAGACAGAGTGACATAATCTGAAAATACATTTGTGACAGGATAGTTCTTGTCTTGTGCTGAGATTAGATCTAAGGGACAAGGCATACAGCACAGAGATATATTAGGTAGTTTTTCAAGGAATCCTGTTAAAGGTCTGTCAGGGCTTTGACGAAGGCAGAAGCAATGAAAATAGTAAGAAGTGGCTGGATCCTCAATATATTTTGAATGTATGGCCTACATGGTTTCTGATCAGGTCAGAAGCAAAATATGACAGAAAGGATGAATTCAAGAATGATTTCATGGTTTTCAGACTGAGCCAAAGAGATGTGATCAGCCAAATAAAAGAAGGTGCCCAGTTCAATTTAGAACATTTAAACTTGAAATGCATATTAGATAGCCAAATAGATATGTTGAATAACAAGTTTGGCATTGAGTATGGAGTTCAGAGGAGAGGCCTGGGCTAGGAATAAATATTTGGATTTTTTTTATAGATCATAATTAAAGCCTTGAAACTAGGAAATAGGTATTGAGCTCAGTGGTAGATCTCTTGCCCAAGCAAATGCAAGGATCTGGGTTCAATCCTCAGCATTGCCAAATGAAATAAAAGCCTTAAATCTAGATGCAACCATACACCTGGTGTGCATAGGTGTGGAATGTATGTATCTGGTGTGTAATATGATACAGATAGAGAAAAGAAGAGGTCCAAATTCTCTGCTCTGCGCTAATCCAGCATTAAAAGTTCAAGATCAGAGGAAAAAGAGATGGAGAAAGAGCAGCAAGAAAAAAAAATCATCAGATATTCCAGAAGAAAAGTAAAGGAAGTGTTTTAAGGAGGAGGAAAAAATGGGTCAAATGATTTGGCAACTAGGTTTATTAGCATGTCATTCATTAGTGACCTCACATGTACAAGCTTGGTGGGGCAGAGAAGAAAAATCTTTCAGATGTTCAAGAGATTATAGGAAAAATGGAAGTGGGGTCAGTAAGCACAGGCAACCATTTCAAAAATTTTGTTATAAAGAGAAGTAGATACATAAGCCTATGGGTAGACAGGAAGTAGGGCCAAGAGAGTTGAATTTTTTTTTAAGAGGCATTGGAGAGAAACTAGCGTTTCAGAAAAGAGAATAAGGGAGAATTTTAGAGTTGGTGACCAAGGATAGAGTCTCATGCTCAAATGGAGGAGCCGTTCTTGAGAAGGAGTGTAGCTCATGGCAGCATATCTATAGTGATGGCAAAGAGGACCAAGAGTATGGGCAAAGGTGAACTTCCCCTGTATGAATCCTGTATAATTCCCCAGTTGTTCTGAACTCAAACAGACAGGTCATTTGGGGACCCCCTCAAACACTGACATCTGATATGTTGACCAGAAATCCTGAAATATTTCAAGGACAAGGAATGGACTTTGGAAAACACCACACAGCATCTGAGGTTTCTGGTGCATCTTGGAAGGTGAATTTAGGTCTTTGTCTTAACTAAACCTGAAACAAGGACTTTTTTCCTATTGTAAATAAAAAGTTCATAGTGACTTTTCCAGTCAAATGACCATTTTTAAATCTTTGTATTGCAATCTCCCTATGAGTTTACATTTAAATTTAGGATAGAGTATATTAATTAAGCTCATTCTAGTGCTTTCTGTGAACAAAAACTGTGCTGTGGCCTGATGGTCCTATTAGGACACCCATTTATCTGTAAAGTGGCTTCACATAATGAGCTGAACTACCCTGATCAATTGCTCATCTTCTCTGGGGGGAATGGATTAAAGTTAACAGGGGCTCGATAATTAAGCCATAAGTGTTAAGAGAAACAAATCTGGGAAACATTGTTTGGCAGGATGTATTTATCTTCCCTTTTCTTGACATTTGCTTCCATGTAAGAGACATAGTACTCTTGACCCCTGTTTATCACTTTTTCTTCACATAGATGGATGGAATGTCTTATCTGATTGATGAGTTTGTAGGGGGGAAAATGGACATGCAAAACTCAGTTCCTTCTTCAATTTATTCATAAAACCAGACTTCTTTAGATCCCATTTGATCTAGGTGGCTACCCTAATTACAAATAAAGTCCCACACTCTGGTAGTCTGGTGCTTCCTGTGATTCGGAGTGCAACTCTGCTGAATTCTGGGATTTGCATTTGGAAAGCTTAGTATCCCTACTCCAATATCAACTTCATCTGTAAAAAGGATTATATTTTGACCCCTCATATTCTCCATTCTTTATCTTTTACATAGTTTCAAATTTAGAAGAGAAGAGGGGCACCATATTTAGGACCTGCTTAAATTTCTAACACCAATAATTCCATTCATATAAAGGACATGAGTCCAAAAGCTATGGCTACTCTAATTTAGATAGATTTAGGTACAAATGCATTTGAAAGTATGCCATTTTTATTACTTTTACATTTACACTTAAATTTTGCACATGTATATCTGTTTGACTCTCTCTGCTAAGTCTTTAAAATTCATCCACAAAAAAAGTGAACTATGGGCAGAGCAAAATTAACATAGGTTGCAGAGCTACACAAAGAGCCTCAGGTTATTTTATTGCTGGTATTAAAAGTGAACATAATTCCTTTTGCATATTTTAAATTATATTTAACACCACCACTCTCTAGGATCTATTTACCTGGATGATTATACATTAAAATTATGCCTGCAATATAAACCAGATAGAACAATTCTAATCTTCTAGGCAAAGAATGGAGTTGTTTGGCATCTCACACAAGTCAACAAAAAATAGAAAAGCAGCTGTTTAATGAGGATTTGCTAATTTTTTTCAATAATTACATGCCAAACAGGTCCCTCCTCACACACACAGCAGAAAGCTCAGCCCTCCATAAGGGGATATCAGATGCCAGCCAACATCAATGGGAGTGTCATAAATATTGCTTCTTTCTATCAGCCCTTCTCATTCGTCACAATTTAGTGGTTTCAGTAATGGAAAATCATGCTTGAGCAAAAAGAGCTATTTACAAATGCAAACGAGCTTCCACAACAGCTTTATTGAAAAAAAAATCCTACAACTTCTTTGAGAGAAGTCATATTAAGCATTTGATTTGTGTTCACTATAAGAACAAAATGTAAGCTTCACTTGGCCTACCTTGTGTTCAGTTTTAATAACATTTTTCTTTGTTCACCACACACCAATTGCTCATACTTTACCAGATACTAACATTTTCATACCATTTTTAACATCAGTCATTATGTATTTAAGTATTTTTTAACAGGTGTCACATCAACAACAACAACAAACAGTGGAATGGTATAAAAATATAAACATAGCGTTTTCCCATACTACTAAAGGCAGTCACAAAAGTGAATATATTTGACACCAGATTCAGAGACTATCTAATTTAAACAGTTGTGAAATATGAGAATATGAATTCAGCATTTGGAAAGTCTAAATAATTAAACTAAACTGCCAACCAATTAAAAACATCCGTTCTTTTTAGTAGCGAGGATCTCTGGCTGAGTCCAATCTGATAACAATATTCTAATCTCAGAATTAAAAATGAAGTCACACTTGGCAGTAGTAAGTAGCCACACTTAGTGTCAAAAATGATGGTCACTGTTGACATGGGTATAGACAGGCACGTACCAGGAAATCAATCTGTTGTTTCAGGTATCTTAATCCACGCAGTATTGAAGTAGATAGCTTTACAAATGTGAAAACCGAGACTCAGGGAGGGTAAGTAATTAACTAAGATCATAGAGCTTGTAGGCAGCAGAGCTCAGATTTAAATTCAGGGCTGTCTTCCTGCAAGGCTGTTCTTTTTTTCTATGCTATGAACTATTTCAGATACTGATTCACTTGTGCCAGTCATCATTTGCAACTTATCCAACAATCATGGGGCAGTCCTTGGCAGTAGTTTAGAGAAAGGCCAACCATTCAGTCTCAGGGAGAATTTTAATATCTTTTCCTTCATTAATATCATATGCTAAGTAGTTGGACTAACTTGTCAAAGATATACCTAATGTCAAAGTGAATTTGATATGGAGCCACAAACTCAAGTTAGTTTTCTACAAATATTATAAATAACATTTATGGCCATTTATAAATGTATCAAGTTATCCACACAAGCTGTACCATTTGCTGGTCTTACATCAATATTGTTCAAGACCAACGGTTTATGCATCCTAAGGAAAATTAAATGGCAACAAGTAAATCAGGACATTCAACCAAAAGTGATTTCACATAGAATTTCTCAAAGTGAATAAAGATTATGATTTTTCTGCCATCTTATCCTCCCCTCCCCCTAGGTTTTAATTTTATTTTTACAAACAATGCTACAATAACTGTCCTTGTATATATAGCTGAATAGTAAGTAACACTGTGGGATAGTTTACTAGAAGTGGAACTAAAAGGTCAAAGGATACACACATGTTCAAGTTTAAGGGATTCTGAGAAATTGGCTACAACTTTTGGATACATGTACTTCCCAATTTACCCATGACTCTAATTTGAAGCTCCAAGTAATTAAGAATCACAAATAAATGTGTTTATAATAGAAATACTTTATTAAACATAAAGTAATAATAATGAGAATAATAAGCCTGATTGTTAAAGAAAAAACAAATACTTGGAAATGACTCAACAGTGAAACTAAGAACTGACAGGAAGTTTCAGAAAGAAACTAGAGTTTGAGGCAGTGGATAGCACTATTTGTCATGTAATCTTAACCACACTGTGCTTTCATCCTGGTGTCCACCTGTCCTAAGAGCTGAGTGGTAAAGGATTCGGGTTACAAATCCCTGAGTTCTAAAGATACTAAGCATGCTAAACTTTCATCACAGACTCATATAATCCATCTCCATTAGGGAGAGTAATGCACACTGATAGCAGTAGCAACTGTCAACAATCTGCACTCAAGGACTCCTCAGGAGGTTTCCACATAGCCAATTTCTCAGAATCCTTCAAACTCACACATGTGGGTATCCTTTGACCCCGCAGTTCCATGTCTAAGAAACTCTCCCACACTGCTACTCACTACTGGGCTGTATGGACAAGGACAGTCACTGTAGCATTGTTCATAAAAGTGGTACACCATTTGGAAGGAAAGCCAAACTTCTAGCTATAAAGGAGGGATTAAATTATCACGGTGAAGCCAGTCATCAAAGAGGATAAAGTAAAACTTTTGGGAGCAATGTGAAAAGCTCTCCAAGATAAATTTTAGAGCAAAATTAATCAAGGTGAATGATAAAATTATAGTATGATAGAATTTTTTAAATGCATGTATTAGTGTATGTGTACATAAATGTTTAGAAAATGAACTGGGAAAGGGTGTATGAATTTTTGGCACTAGGTAGCCCTTGGAAAGTGGAAAACACTGGGAAGAAAAGTAAATGCAGGAAAGTATTCCCACTTTCTGAATATTTTGTGTTATTTGGATATCTTATAATGCAGATCAGCTCCTGTGTTATTTGTGTAAAAAAAATCAGTTATTACATAGAACATTCCTTTTTATTATCCTAGAGTCATTAAAGCATTAAAGGATATGTATGTTTGTGTAATGTAAGTGTATGTTTGGATAGCTATTTTTAATTAACTTGATTATCTTCTCTAAGATATATTTATAATCACAAGTGGTACTCTTATCTTTAAATCTAAGTTAATTGGAAAATTCTTTTTTGTTGAAATCGTGTGTAAATAAAAAAACTATGTTTAATCTGTATAACAAAACAAGCTAATCCAGACACTGATATCAGAACACAAACACATTAAGTATATATCTCAGAACAAAACTATTCTTTATTAATTTAAAAAACTTTGAAGTGATAAAGAAAAACATAAAAATAGAACATAATGTGATGTTTCAATATATGTTTGCAATGAATAATGTTTAAATCATGTTAAACATCTCTCTCTGTTCCAACACCTATCCTTTCTTCATGGTAAAAACATTCAAAATTCTTTTATCTAGCTTTCTTACATAGACGTACACAATTGTTTTTAAAATCATGCTGTTGTGTAACATAGTACCCGTTGATCATCCTTTCCCATTCCTCTAATCCTGAACTCTCAGCCCCTGGTAATCACTTCTCTCCTCTTATAAGGGTTAACTTTTGTAGATTTCACATATAGACCGTGAGGTACTTGTCTTTCTGCACCTGGCTTATTCATTCAACATTAATGGTCTCCAATTCCATCCATGTTGTCACAAATAACTGGATTTCATTTTTTGTGGCTAAATAGTACTCCATTTTGTTTATGTACCACATTGTGTTCATCCATTCACCAGATGATGAACACTTAGGTTGATTCCATATTTTAGCCAACCATAATAAACAAAGGAGTATAGATGTCTCTTTAACACACTGATTTCATTTCTACACACCCAGGAGTGGGGTTGCTTGATCATATAGTAACTTTTTTTTTGAGGAATTTTCATACTGTTTTCCATAATGGTTGTACTAATTTACATTCTCACTACTAGTGTGCAAGGGTTCTCTTTTTTCCACATCCTCACCCACCTTGTTATTGTTTGCCTTTCTGATAAATTAAAACTCTAATTAGTGAGGCGATATCTCGCTGTGGTTTTGATTTGCAATTCCCTGATGATTAGTGGTGTTGAACATTATTCATGTACTTGTTAGTCATCTGTATGTCTTTTTGGGTGATAAAGATTATTTAAGTCTTTTGCCCATTTTTAAATCAGTTTTTTTGGGGTTTTGCTGTTGAATTGTTTGAGTTCCTTACAAAATATTGATGTTAACCCCTTGTCAATTGTGTAGTTTGTAAATATTTTCTCTCATTCTGCAGGTTGTTTCTTCCTTCTGGTTTCTTTGTCCAGAAATTTATCCAAACCTAGGTTTTTCAACCTGTTCTCAAATACTTGTCCATAATAGTCTTTTATGATCCTTTGCACTTATGTGGAATCAGTTGTAATGTCTATTTTTTCATGTATAAGTTTATTTATTTGGGTCTTCTCTCTTTTTTTCTCAGTCTGGCTAAAGGTTTTGTCAATTTTGTTTATTTTTTTTCATAAAACTGTTTCAATTGGTCTTTTATATTGCATTTTTGTCCCTATTTCTTCTTCTTTTTTCCTCTGACCTTTATTTGTTTTCTTTGACTAATTTTAGGATTGGTTTTTTTTTTTCTTGACTTTCTAGGTCTTAAAATAATAGGTTGTTTCATTGAAATCCTTTTCCTTCTCCTCCTTTTTTTAAAAACTTTTTTTAGTTGTAGTTGCACACAATACCTTTATTTATATGTGGTGCTAAGGATCAAACCCAGAGCCTTGCATATGCTAGGCGAGCGTTCTACCACTGAGCCACCAGCCTCCTCCTTCATTTTCATATAAGCATTTATTGCTAAAAATTCTCTATTGCCACTGCTTTTGTTGTATCCCATACATTTTGGTATTTTTTCCCATTTTTATTGACTTCAAAAAATTGTTTTAAATATCTCTTTTTATTTTTTGATAATCCACTGTTAGTTCACTAGCATATTGCTAAGTCTCCATGAGTTTGTATAGTTTCTGAAATATATTTTGTTGTTTATTTCTAGTTTTATTCCCTTATGGTCAGAAAAGGTACAGGTCTAATATATGGCCTAGTCTACAGAATGTTCCATGGGCTAGAGAAAAGAATGGGCATTCTGAGCAGTAGAATGAATTGTTTTGTAAATGTATGAAGTGCATTTATAGTGTAGTTTAACTCTGATGTTTCTTTCTTGATGCTTTTTCATGGGGTGGGGGCTTCTGGATGATCTGTCCATTGATGAAAGTCAGGTGTTGAAGAAGTCTGTCACTGTTGTTGTTTTGGATAATCCCTGTCCCTTTAGATCTAATAACATTGTTTTATAAAATCGGGCTTTCTGGAATTAGATGATATATACCCTTAAAATTATTATACTTTCCTATTAAATTGATTACTTAATCATTTTATAGTGATCTTTTTGTCTTTTACAGTTTCTGTCTTAAAGGATATTTTGTTGCGTGTAAGTATAGCTACTTCTTCTTGCTTTCTATTTCTGTTCCATGGAACAACTTTTTCCACCCTTTCACTTTCCTCTATGTGTGTCTTTATTGGTAAAATGAGTTTTTTGTAGACATCATGTTGTTGTCTTGTTTATGTATCCATTCAGCCAGTTTGTATCTTTTAATTGGGGAATTTAGCCTATTGTATATAAGGTTTTACTTAATATATAAAGACTTTACTCTTTTATTTTGTTAAATTTCTTCTGTTTGCTTGGTGTAGTAGTCAGAGTTATCTAGAGAAACAGAACCAATAGGATATTTATCTCTATATCTCTATGTGTGAACCAACAAGAGATAATCTATAGTTCTATGTGACTATGTATGCATACATATACATATACATACATGTGAATACATGCATAGATATGTGTATGTACACATAGATATATAGATATATAGTTACGTTGTGTTGCCTGTTGGTTCATGTATGTGTGTGTGTATATTTATGAGAAAAATATATATGATTATATTTGATTACATATATTATTTATTATTATCATATATTATATATTATTATTTGCCGCAGTCGGGCTGCAGCAAAATAACCGGGGGGGGGGGGGGGTTGACAAACAACTTGTGTACGTTGATACAGCAGGAGTGGGAGCCGTTTATTGTAGGACAGGAGGGGTATATACATACATTCCACACAGCTTATCTTAATTAACATAAACTAGATACAGCAGTCAACCAATAAGGAATCTCCACATTTAATGGCTCGCTGGCATTACTTCACAAACCACTCCCTCTGGCAAAATGCCAGGTGCCATCTTAACTTGTTTACAGACCCTAACAATTATTATTATATATATTATTGTACAAGGGGGATTTATTAGATTGCCTTACACAATAAGAAGCTGAATAGTCCCACAATGGTTGACTGTATGCTACAGATTTGGAAGAACCACTAGCTGCTCAGTCTAAGAAGTTGGAGCTTCAGAATAAGAGGGACCAGTAGGGTAGCCCCAGTTCAAGACTGAAAGCCTGAAAACTCCCTGGAGAATCACTGATTAGAGTCCCCTTTGGAAGAGTGAAGGAACTGACGTTCAGTGTCCTCAGGCAATTACAGCAGCAATAGAAGCGCCTGGTCAAGACAACTCAAGCTTACATCTGTGTTGGCTTCCTCCTTCTTTCATCTTTTTTTCCATCCAGACCTCCAGCCTATTGGACTGTGATGCTCACCTTCAGAGTAGGTTTCTCCATTCAGTTTCCTGTCCCTAATGTCAATCATCTCTGGAAACACTCATGGATACACATAGAAGTCTCTTAATCCTAGGCATATCCTTTTAAAAAATATTTATTTTTAGTTCTAGGTGGACACAATATCTTTATTTTATTTTATTTTTATGTGGTGTGGAGGATGGAACCCATTGCCTCATGCATGGTATACGAGTGCTATACCTCTGAGCCACAACCCCAGCCCCCTAGGCATATATTAATCTACTCAAGTTGACAGTCCTGATTGATCATCATACTTGAAATATCAGCTCTATTCTTCATCTCTTATTGTTCATCGTTGTGGTTTGGTGGTTTATTGTATTGCTAAGTTTTGATTATTATCTATTTCTCTTTTATGCATCTATTTTACCAGTGGGTTTTATATTATCATGTTTTTTCATGATGGTTGATGTATTTCTGTTACTTCTGTAAGTAGGATTCCCTTAAGCATATTTTGTAAAGACAGTGTAGGATGGTGGTGATAAATTTCCTTAGTTTTTTCTTGCCTGGAAAAGTCTTTATATCTCCTTTATTTCTGAAGAATAGCCTTTTTGGATATATTATTTTTGGTTGACAATTATTTTCTTTCAGAACTTGGAATACGTCATTCCATTCTCTCCTGACATGAAAGGTTTTAGCTGAAAAATCTATTACTCTAATGGGGTTTCCTTAAATGTGATGTGGTGCTTTTCTCTTGCAATTTTTAGAATTTTCTTTGTCTTGCACTTTTTCACAGTTTGACTATAAAGATGGGCTCCTATGGCCCTTCTGTACTTGGATGTCCACATTTTGAGCTATTATTCTATTGAGCAGGTTTTTCATGTATTTCCTCTTTTCTCCTCCTGTGGCTATCCTCAAAATGCAAATATCTTTATCATTTAGTGATAATACATATATATATTATATATATATTACATATCCCAAAGACCCAAAGATCTCAAAGTCTGTCTTTTTTTCCTACCTTTTTTCTTCCTTTTTTTCCTTTTATTTAATTTTTGTCTGGGATATTTAAAAAGACTTGTATTCATTAGACTGTTTAGTCTGTCGTTGAAGTTTTCAACTGTTCCTTTTTTCTTTCTTTCTTTCTTTCTTTCTTTTTTTAACTTGATTCTGGTTTCTTCATCTCCAAGAATTCTGTTTGATTCATTTTCAAGATTTCTTTCCACCCCCACCCTGCCCCCTCTCATTTCTCATTCATAGTCTGCATTGTTTTTCTAATTTTGTTTAACTGTCTGTTATGGTTTAGATGTGAGAGATCTCCCATTGTGTGACACAATGAAAGGAAGTTTTAGAGGTGAAACTATTGGGTTGTGAGGGTTTTAACATAATCAGTGCATTAATCCCCTGATAAGGATTAACTAGATGGTAACTGTAGGCAGGTAGGGTATGGCAGAGGAGATGGGTCATTGGGGGCATGCCTTGGGGTTTCTATTTTGCCCTTGGTAAGCAAGAGTTCTCTTTCTCTGCTTCCTGATTGTCATATCCTGAGCTGTTCTCCTCTTCTACACCCTTCCACCGTTTATGTTCTGCTTCACCTCAAGCCCAGATCAATGAAGTTGGCCATCTATGAACTGAGACCTCTGAAACAATGAGCTAAATAAATTTTTGCTCCTCTAACGTTGTTCTCATCAGGTCTTTTGGTCACAGTGACAAAGAAAGCTGATGGAAACATGGTCTGTCTGTATTCTCTTCAATCTTATTGAACTTCTTTATAACTCTTTGTTCTTGTAGGTTCTTTATTGGACATTTCTTCAATATCATTTTCTTTGGGATATGTTTCTAAAGAGTTATTTTGTTCTTTTGGAGGTATTATGTTATCTTTTTTCATATTTCTTATGTTGAGATTTGTACATCTAGTGCATGAATTGCATTTCCAATTTTATAGGGTGATTTTCAAAGGAAGCAACTTTCTCCTGAATACGTCCACTTGTCTTGGTGGTGTTGTTAAGGAATTCAACAATGGCTTTGGTTCAAGGTAGGTGCCCCAATGTAGTCTCTCTATAGTGTCTTTGGCTATAATTAATGGCTTTGGGCACAGTGCATGCTGCAGTAGGGTCAAAGAGATCCAATACCTCAGGGACCCACAGATGCAAGGGGACACTCCAGCAGCCCAGCAGGTACATGTGGCCACTTCAACAATGGAAGTGGAGGCACCAGTCAGATGGTGAGCATTTCCTCAGGCACTGCTGATGTGAGCTCTGCTATGGGAAAGGGTCTCTAGCACTGGCAGCCTCAGAAGTGTGTTTTGGGGTATGGGAGGCTGAAGCCCTTGCCTAGATAATGGCAGTGGGTCTCCACACTGCATGAGGGGAAGAAGTGGTACAAATAGCAACACCCTCTCTGTTGGCTTCTGCTCTGAGTTTGGCAGTGCAGCATTTGCTCTGAATGCTAACAGTGGCATCTGCCCAGACATGGTTCAGAGGTAGGGCAGGGGTGCTGCTCTCAATTCCAGCGGTGGTGAGAGCTCACATGTAGCTATTCATGCAGAGTGGTGGCAGAAAACTGCATGGTCATCTAGTTTCTGTTCTGAAGATAGTGTGAGTTCACACACAGCTGGCCACATTCTAGAGCCTAGATGACAAGCACCCTGGTCAGTCAGTTCTCTAGTGCAGTATCTACTCTTTCACTCTGTGCTGAAATACCTGTGTCCTACAATGTAGGACACCAAGCAGTCTTGGGTTCTAGGGTCACAGTTGATCTTCTGGTTTAAGTTGGGTTCATAAGGCTGCAGTCCCCTTGCTACTATAATAGAATGTCTCTGGAGTCCCAGGGGTGGGGATATGCTCTAACCCCCCAAACAGTAGAAATTTGAATACTATCTGCCTTCTCAAGATGATTCCAAGCTACAGCACCTAGGTTCTGGGGTTTAATGGAAGGACTATATGAGTTCCTTCTCTAAAGAGAGGATATCGTGCAGACTCCAGGTTGCTCTTCTAACTGGGGGGGGGGGGCCTCAAGCCTATGATGACTGAGAAACTTTCCAGTAGCAGGGACTGCCAGCAACAACGCTGATGAAGTTTGCTGTGAATCTCTAGTTCATTACTTCCCCTGTGAAGAAGAACCCTCTCCCTAGCTGAGAAACTGAGGTGGCAATTGCTAGGGTGATTTGTTCCTCTTTCTA
Organism: Marmota marmota marmota; assembly: GCF_001458135.2. NCBI lineage: Eukaryota > Metazoa > Chordata > Mammalia > Rodentia > Sciuridae > Marmota > Marmota marmota. The sequence continues at coordinate 20,229,005 of NW_025999842.1, read as the reverse complement.
TGCTGGTATTCCAAATCTTGTAAGGTTCCAGTCTCTTTACTATTGAGTTCTAGCATTTTGCCATGGTTACTCACTTCAAAATTCAGTTATTTAACTGTTGCTTTGTTTCTTCTTTGTGGAGGATGAGGTAAGTGTTGGCTATAGCCATCTTGGATGTGTATATTATCTCCTCACCATTGGATCTTGATTTAAAATACGAGATATATAATTTCAGCATTTCTGAATTGTTGAATAAAGGAAAATTTTACCTATAATGAGCAAAACTGTAAGGAGAGGAAGTACAACATGACATGATTTGTGTTTTAAAATTAAGCACAAAGATTGCTTTGCAAAGAGTGGCACTCTATCAGACTAAGCCACAAGACAATCCATCATTTGTACATGGTGTTGCACAGTATGACACTGAATTCATCATTTGAACATCTATGATGTTAAGGAGCAGATTAAAATTTCCCTTTAATTTATCTTGTGTTAAAACACCTAATTCAAATAAGAACTCTGCACCTACACTTCACAGTTTCTCAATGACCAATGCACAATATAATAATAAAAAATGAACACTGTTGCCTATGAACATACTAACAAACTAATTAACCTTATTAGTTTATTATTGTGATCCTGGACATCAATGTTCATTAGGCAGTCATAAAAATGCAATGAAAGATTCATAAGTCTAGATGTTATCATAAGACCATATACCTTGAAGTACCTAGAGCTCTCTGTCCTCTAACTTCTGAAGGTCCAGTATGACATGATTCCTCTTTCTTGTCCATTTACTGACTTTTTTCATTATTTCTATTCATAATCTTCTCTACATAAATTCCATTTCCTTCTATCTGCATCAGTTTCTTTCTCCTAAACAACTTGGTTTCTTTCTCCTAAAATCTCAAGTGTTTTACTAACAGATGATAGATATATATAGAGAGATGGAGAGATAGATAATAATTTTGGGGGCACTGGGGACTGAAACCAGGGGCACTTTACCACTGAGCCACAAACCCAGCCTTTCTTATTTTTTTTATTTTAGACAAGGTCTCACTAAGTTGCTGAAGCTGGCTTTGAACTTGCAATCTCCTTGCCTCAGCCTCCCAATTCACTGGGATTACAACAGCATGAATGATAATTTCTCCTCATGATACCTGAGTTTCACTAGAATGAAGCTGGTGTGATCTTATCATGACATACATTTCCTTAGAATAATAACCTTGGAGGCTATTTACTTTTGTTCTTCTAAAACATTCACTGCAAGCACAGAAGGCTCAGCTGTGTTAAATCTTTACATCCTTATGCCTCACATGAAGATTAAGTGTCCTATTTGTATAGATTTGGGGAGGGGGAGGAAAGAAGGAAATAATGAATATATCGGATGCCTCCTATATGCTAAGCTTTGTGCTACATGTTTTCACAATTGCTGCTATTTAATTCTTCCAACTAACTACTAAAATGGATATTATTTTCTTCACTATGAAGAAACAAGGACTTGGGAAGTAACATAAGTTATTGAATTTCATAGGCATTAAAATGCCCTGTCTTAATGCCATAAGTCTACAACACCAATGCACTCCAATTTTTGGAATATGAAATTTCAGATGCAGCTAATGTTCACTACAAAATTCTTGTTCAATCCTCCTTCAACTTTTTCTCATTACACACCTCTCTACTCCCATGAACCCCTAAACATTCCTCAAATTAGATAAAAATTGCTCCACTAAATGGGAATATTGAGAGAAAGAATATTTGTGGTTTTGTTAATACAAATATTCAAAGAAAAACAACATTGAAGCTCAACATAGAAATTACTCATACAAATATTTCACTGTACACTACATTCACAATTTAGAGGCATTTTAAGACAGTGACACAGTTGAATAAAATTCTATTTAAAAAGCTAATATTCAATCAATTGTGAACAATACAACCAATAGACAAGACTTTTAGGGAAAGGTTGCTCTTTGTAGAAAGAGTGTTTAATAAGTGTGGGTGTTTAATGCTAACCTAAACACTTCATAGCTTTAATAGAAACTTTTGCATGATTCTGATTCCACCTTATTGGGTTTCATAAAATAGTATTTAGTTTCTCAACCTGAGAGGTGGCTAAAGAAAAGTTTTCAGGAGTAAGGGGAAGAGTATAGACAGGATAACAGAGAATGGAAATGATCAAGTTGGCCAAGGGCATGCAGTGGACAAAGGGAAATATTAAGTCTATGGATAAGTCTAATAGTTAGTCTAATTGATGTTAGTGATGCTCTGAATTATTTGAGAAACAAAACAAAGAATGAAGGAGTGACTTAATTCATTTTTGAAGGCAGTATATAGTGATATGATGTCATAACATTTACTCAGAGAAAGTGATTCAACTTCAGAGATTTTGATTCAAAGAAACAATGGTGAGAAAAAGGGAGAGGACATTTGGCTGAAACCTTTTAACATAAACTATAGTCTGTGGCTCTGAATAAAAATGATTTTTATCCATTTTCTGTGCAGTTTATGAAGAGATGATGCAATTTCACAAGTACTATAAGAATTAACAATAATTACATGTTTCAAGAATTAATATTAGCTGACAAATTTTGAATTTCAGATATTAAAAGGTAATACCAAGAATTTCCGGAAGGGTTTTCTGTTTTAAATTTTAAAATGATACATATTTATCCTAAGAAATTTAAGCGATATAAAAACACATAGTATTCAAGATACTCCTTCCCAGGACCCCCATCTTCAGTCTGGAGAAGTAACCACTAGTAACTCTTGATAAGTATTTTTCCATACCACTAAAAGATAGTTTTGCAACTAGAATTTTTTTTTACTTTGATGTTTTTCTTCCATATGACTATGCTCAAATGCTCATTCTGTTTAATAGCTCTGTAACATTCCATAACATGCACCATCAGTGAATTATAATTATGCATGCACCAATTATATACCAAATATGTTTTACCCTCTTGATGAAATTTTAGATTGTGTCCAATTTTTGGCACTTTAATTGCTGCTGTGATAATCAATTTTGTGTGTGTGTGTGTGTGTGTATACATATATATGGAATCTTAATTTTTGTCATTAAGGAAAAATAAATCATAAGGTATCATTTTGACATTTTTCTTTAATGCTGTTATCAGGATTAAATTCTTTTGTTTGAGGCTCCATTTAATAAACTTAACAACTATGTAATAATCATTTAGGAAATGTAGTTAAGTAGAAAGCAAGGGAGGCTTTGAATGTTTGTAACTATAAATATGACTATAAATTTTCACTCAAGAAATATTAGAGAATGAGTCAGGGAGCTCTGTGACTATGAATTAAGGGCTGTGTCTGAGAGTTGTTAGTCATCCACATTAAAATCTGTAGCCTCTATTTCTTACTAGGAGTAGCAGAAGAAATTATTGGTGCTATTTCCTTAATGTGTTTGCAGGGATGGGGAGGAAGCATAGACATAGATTTTGGTGTTTGTCTCCTTATATCACAAAAGTTAGTTTATGGAATTGTATATTTATCAATAGAGTACACTAATGGAATAATACTTTAGACTAATACTTTCAGATACTTTGTTTTTTAGTAGAAAGGATTTGATGCTTTTTTTTAATGAAATGGTATGAACAAATTTACACATGTAACACAGATTGTGTAAGTACTGTCTTAAAATCCTAGCACCTAGAACTGGAAATACACTGTTCTGATCATCTAATGCATATAGAAATAAAAATGAAGCCCAGAAAGGCCCCCAAGTTCACACAGCAAGAGAACACCAGAATCCAGGCACAGGTATCCTGTTTAGTATCTTTTTCATTATCCCATTTCCATGAAAAGAATAATCTAGAAAAATATATCAGTTAAATGTTGTTAGTTTCTTTACACTCATAGAGTTATACACAAAGGGGAAAGTTAGCAAGTCTGTAGTTTGAGTGAATAATGGTGAGACTTGGAGTGGCCTGGATTTCCTGACTCCTAACTGCCTGGAGAGGCTGCCCTACCTGCCCTGCACTCTGTAGCTGCACCCCACCATGGGCAAAACACAGCTGGAAAATGCCAATGCCTCTTAGCCATTGGGCGGGGTTCGAGCAGAACAAGAAGCTATCTAAATCATAATTAACTATGTGTTAACAAGCAGGAGGTATGGAAGGTGACTTGAGGAGAAATAAACAACACCTAAGCCATTTGTGACCCTTGTTGTTTTCAAGGTGGTTTGGCTATACCAGATGTTCTCTCCATAACATAAGATATAGGATCTGGCAATACTAAGGAATCCAAAGGAACTTTACCTTAAAACGGTGAAATAGAGTGTTAAACAATGCAAATAATCCTACAGACCACTGTGATTTCCCTGGAGTCCTTGTTTAATTTCTAGACCTGCCTCTTTCACTTGAAGTGAAAGATTATCACATAACTACAGTGTCTACTCTAATACACAAATGACAATTAAAACCAGGCCCCAGTGTATTCAGAGTGGGGTTTCTTAACCCACACCAAACTCTATCTTGTACTGTATAATGTATCAACTGTACAAAATCTTACTCATTCATTAACATTGAATTAGAATATTACCTTCTCAGTGACTAATCTTCAACTCTCCAGGGATATCAATTATCCTTACATTATGATTGTCTTTATTTTTTGCATAATAACTATATGAATCTCTATCTCCTATAATTGTGGATTTTTTGAGGAGATAAGATTGTATTCATCATGGTTTTCTCAGAGACTATTACACAGCAGGTAATCAGAAAATGTGTATTGAATTTGTACAATAACCTTTATGCCATCTGATTTGGTTAGAAAGTAGAGTTAACTCTTCTTATTAAGAGAAAAATGTATATATGTTCTATATAAATGGTCAATTTTAATAGAGCAGTATGTAAGAAAATGTGCTTACAAACATGATTTTCACAAACATTATTTCATGTTTCTTTGATAACTCACAAAGCATTTATTGTATCTCAAAGTGATTATAAATGTCAGCCACTGCTCTGTAGAATGTGTGCAGACATGCCAGTTAATGCAAATCTCTAGTTGACAGGATGTCAGATAAACCACCTGTCTATTCTGTTTTCACAGACTTCATTTAAGCATCCACTTTGACATCTGCTAGAGTTACTCATGAGCTGGAATCAGGATTGGAGGTCTACAGTCCTCACTCTGGGTGCCCCAGTCTACAGAATACACACACTCACAAATTCCTCATCACATTTTAATATTCACATTTAGCTCTGTAGTCACTTATCATGTAGAAATTAAAGTTCAATGAGCCAAGTAAGGCTTTCCCAAGAGCACTCAACTTATGTAGTTTTTTTTTTTAATTAACATTTCCTTCAAGCACTGGTAATTCTCAAAAAATATTAAAATATATTGTAACTGGGCCCATCTGTACAAACAATGGAGCAATAATCTGATTTTGGACTCAGTAAAGTAGAGCAATCTTACAAGATTCAAAATTTCAGGTATCTGTAATTTTTGACTTCAAAAAGGGACTAACTACAATACAAAATTATAAGACCAAAAAATTGTAAAGCTCTCCTGACTTTGAAAAGAGAGAGATAGCATTAAAAGAGAATAAGATTATGGCATTTTCAGGTAGAGGAATGGAGTTGGTGAATACCACACTAAGCGAACTAAGCCAATCCCAGAAAACCAAAAGCCAAATGCTCTGTCTGATAAGTGGATGCTGATCCATAATGGGGGGGAGGGGACATGGGAAGCATGGAGGAAATTTGGATTGGGCAAAGGGGAAGGAAGAGAGAGGAGGGGGCACAGGGGCAGGAAAGATGGTGGAATGAGAAGGACATCATCACCCTAGGTACAGGTATGACTGCACAGACTCTACAGCATATACAAACAAAGACATGAAAAGTTGTGCTCCATTTGTGTACAATGATACAAACTGCATTCTGCTGTTGTGTATAACTAATTAGAAAAAAAAATTTTTAAAGTTAATTTAAGAGAGAGAGAGAGAGAGAGAGAGAGAGAGAGAAGGGAGGAAGGGAATCATCCAAACACTACCTTGCTAATTATTTGGAAAGGACAAACAATGTAGCCCCCGAGGTCCCTTTTTACAAACATATCAGGTTTCTTGTTGTCATTCCCAAGTATCAGGGATTATGGGTTACAGGTTATCAGAAAACCAAGAAGTATCTGAATTTAGTCAATAATAAATTGACACTTGGTGATAAAGGTTATCTCTATATTTAATTGATATTTTTTTTTCAGAATGGGCACTGTTCAGCATAGGACTTTCCTGATATTTTTGAGGCCCTCAGAAGAGGCTCAACCTCTCCTGATCACATCTGAATGGCTCATCCACTAACCAAACTGGCCGGTATGTAGGAAGTAATTTTCCTACATTGTTCTTCTCATGAACAATACTAGGAAGGAGCTGTTATCCTCCACAGGATGTCTCTGCAGTGTTCCCACCCATTAATGTCAGTTACGGGGACTTTGCAGTCACAAGCTCTTCAAGTCCTTCAGTCATGGCATGGAGCTGGGTTCAGCAAAGTTGAGTCTAGTGATCCACCACAGATCATGAATTCAAATTCATCAACTGTGTTACAGGAAGATAGAAAATGGTGCCAGTCAACTATGACACAATGCTTTCCTAAAACTTAGGATTTTCATGTTATTGAAAGACATCTTACATACTTCTGCAGACACAGGTTTTTAAAATTAGTTATTATTCTTATGCATGCACAAAAAGAAAAATAAGCAGAATAATTTGATTAAGGTGTTCCTAAAATATTTTTATATTAGAGTTCAACTGCTCTGAACAAATCCATGGCTAACATTGGTAGTGCCCAAGAAAAACCACAAATGGAGACCCACATGCCATATTTCTAAATAACTGGACATTATTTAGGTTATCAGCCAGAGATTTGCTAAACTAGGATAGGGAAGAAGCTATATCTAGACTTCTGGGTCAAGCTCCCCAGGAAATAAGAAGAGCAAGTACCCCTTCCCCAGCCTTGCTTTTCTGACTCAAAATTTCTAGGCATTTTTCAGTACCTTTCAAACTACTACCCAACTATTCAGAAGAGAGAGTGCCTGTAACCCCAAGACTCTGCTCTGCCTAGACACTCACTCTGTGCACTATGAATGAGTCAACTTGAATTAAAGCAGCCACTTTATCTGGTTTTCCAGAGCAGAATCCACAATACTCTCTGAGCTTCAGACCAACTTCCTCGAAGAACTGAGTGGCCCCAGCCATTATTTCCAAGCTTTCCAAAACTGTTATTATGAATTGTAAAAGAAATAAGACATGTTTGTGTTGCATTGTGCATAAAGCATGAAGCCCTCTAAGGGACAGGACCTAGAGCAGAGCCCTGCTTTCACATCATGCTCCCACCTTGAGTCAGAGAAGTGCTTGCATCCAACAAATGACATTTGTTGTGCCACCAAATGCTCTAGTGATGAGCATGTCTTTAAAAGTGCTCTGTTATTTTCTCCAGGGTTTTATTTAAGTCTCTAATTAGGAATATTTTTAAATGATAGGGCAAAAGACAAAATATTGGGACATTATTTTTAGTATATTTGTCCATTTTCAAGTTGGCAGATAAATATAACATGTGATTTCATCTTAATATTTCTGTTAATATTCATGAATAAATGTCTAAAAAATTTCTATGATGAAAACATATTTCTTAATGCTTAAGCAAATTTTACACATATATATGTATATCTATGTGCGTGTGTGTGTTTGTGTGTGTGTGTGTGTGTATATATATATATATATATATATATATATATATATATATATATATATACATTTTTTTTACAATACTCTTTTGAATGAAGAAATCAAGAAAAATGTTTTTAGCCTATAATTTTTCAGTCCTAACTTGTATAGTTTTAATGCTTTGAAATAGGAAATTACTAGGAGAAAAAAAAAAGGTTTCAAGGAGGGAGGAGAATATCTAAGCCTAAAAGAAGTTAAAAATAGCTCACTGCTTGTCAATAGGTGAGACTGCTAGATGGTGAAGCCTAGCAGATTTACTTTTCAAAATCTTCTTCTGTTTTTTCTTCTGTCTTTCCTAATTGTTGGATACAGAGAAACAATTTCTTCAAAATAGAGATTGCTTGCTTCCAGTATCATTTTTGTTTTTATCACAAAGTTATTGCTAGAGATATAATTATCTGTTAAAAGTACTAGATTCAGATGAGTTTCCCCAGGGGCTTAACAGTCCATAAAGTCACAATTATTTTAAAGTAACAATAAAAGATCATGAAAACTGCAAAGAATTTTGGTAGACTAATATCAGGAGATAGCATATATGCATTTAAATGGAATATTTAGATGTCATATGTTTATTATAAAGAAAATATTGGGAAATTGGGAATTTCTTTTCTAATTGAAAAAAAAATCAAAAACAAATGCTTTTCTAATTGAAACAAAAATCATAGAAGGGCTATTACTTCAACATAAAATTCTACATATTTGGAACTGATGTCCCTTTATGAAAAAAGAGTACTCTAGGATTTCATTTACTGTTAAGATTGCCAGATTTGGATAGTAAGATTAGATGCCAAGTTAGCTTTTAATTATAGTAAATTGCTGTAAGTGTAACCCAAATATTGCATGGGACACATTTATACTTTAAAATTATTCAGTCTTTATGTGAAAATCAAATTTACCTGGATATCCTGTATTCTAGCTGGCAACCCTGGGTCTTCCTCATGTCCTTCTCAAATGCTGTAAAAGTCAGTATTATGTCACGCCCATTTTCAAGTATGCAAGTTGAGTCTTAGAGAATTTAAGTAGATCAAGGTGGCATAGCTGGGAAGCAGCAGAACTCAAGTTAGCCTCTAAAGCCGTTTTTTCAATCCTACATTCTGTCTGTGCACTAACTGAAAATATCTGTAATATATTTAACAACATGCAGGCAGTATTCTGTGTGCTTTATTTAAAAGTAGCTTAATTAATAGTTCCTATGAAGTAGGTACTTAATTATCTTTCTATGGATGGGGAAAATGAGGTGTGATAATTTAAACGACTCTCTGAGCTCACATAGGTAGTAAGTGGTGAGATCAGGTCTCAAAACCAGGCCATCAGGCTTCAAATCCTGCCTTGTGCTCTCTCTCTCATCCATCACTACACAGCTTTGTCTTAATAACACCTTTTCATTTCTAACTTTTAACAAAAGATGCCCAAAAATGGACACTGAGACCAGCTTTACAATGTGGATTGTAATTTACAACAGAGAAGACTAGTTACAAGAGAAGCAGGATGTTGCAGGTCATAGAAGACATCAATGACATGAACAACGTGGAAATAATAAGAAATAATGCTCTTGAAATTTAGAAAGAGCAAGGAATATTAGGGATTTAAAATAAGTTATTAATGAATTGAATATTAAGACACTGCCATTCAGAAAGTCCCTTTCATAGATTTTGAAGTTGATTAAGCTTCATGTAATTTCTAAAGCAAAACTTCAAAGAAAATATTTTCCGTTAACTCACGTTTCCTAACTGTGAAGTAAGTGTACATATCTGCAGAGCCCAGTGGCTTTCCTTCTTCAACCCAGACACAGCCTCAGTTGTCTGAGGGATCATTACTATTTCTGCTCACCACCATCACACTCAGATCTCCACCATTAGGCTCTCATCAAGCCATTGACTTAGCTTATCCTTTATGAAGCATTTGTACCTGCTAGAAACACTTAGAAATAACGTTGTAACCCCCCAAACAACGTAATCATAATGCCGAGAATTTTAGGCACAAGGACACATTGTTAGGGAGAAAGTTTTGGATTAATCCACTTTTGGGCTTCATTCACATATCCCTGATGTGATACATCAACTAAACTTAGATTCAGCTGCATAGTAAGAGAAAGAAAAATAGCTAGTTTAAATAAGAATGAAGTTTATTTCACTGAATGAAATCCAGAGAGGTCAAAGCAGATCTGGCAGATCAAGTATGTCATCAAGAGCCCACCACCCACAATTTTTTCGCTTTGCTATCTCCAGTGCATGGTTTTTACATTCACAATTACTTCAAGGACCAAGGGAGTTGCTAAAGCTCCAGCCTTTATGTATATATTCCAGGCTAGTATCCACCCTGTCAAAGGTTCTTCCTGGAAATTCCACTTGCTTCCACTTTGATCTCATAGTCTGAAATTTAGTCATAACACCACATGAAGCAAAAGAGAGTTGAGAACTATATAGCCTTTTAGTCACATTTTTCAAGATTATGTTACAAAGGAAAAGGGGAAAATGTCTTCAAGAGGCAACTACTTGTCCATGGAGAGCAGGACCAGCTATTTCACTTGGCAGTGACAATCTAAGGTCTAAGGTCGAATGGATATTTCAGATGTTGCTCCAACCCAGATGGCTCTTGGACTTTGAAGTCCTAAAATCCTCCGCTGTAGAACAACCGTGAAACAACACCACAAAGTGACCAATGAACAAAAGCACGTCCTTTATTATTTTTTTTAATTCATTTCTTTTATTTTTCATACATGTCATATTATTTCTTTCAATGGCTGCCTTCTTTTTTTTTTAATTTTTTATTGTGGGTTGTTCAAAACATTACAAATTTCTTGACATATCATATCCTTTAGATTTTCTTTGGAAGTGTGTGTAAAGGATGATCCTAACTTTCACTACATACAGAAATATTACTTGACAGTGACAATAGCTAAACACTGAAACAGACTTTTTCAGAGAATCTCTATGAGGCAATTCTTGAGAGATGGTGGAATACAGCACAGGCATTCATCATGCTGAGAAGAATCGGAGGGGAGTATGGACTAGTTAGAGCACAGATAAGATTTGACCAGGTTCTTCTGAGACTTAATATTGTACATGTAGATGCCAAGTGAATGATTGACATGACGTATTCTTAAAATAAGCTCTCTAAAATATTGATTATTTATGTTCAAAGTCTGGCATCAAGACATTAACTATAACTAATAATGGTATCTTAAAACCAGGATCTTTGGTTTAGGTTTGTCAAAAAAGGGCAACCTCTGTTCTCATTGTCATATTCTAGGATCTTGATATAAATCTGCATGCTTAATATGTTTAATATAAAATGAACATGGGGTTGATCTTAGTTTAAAGGCTTTAAATAATTATATTTCAATCTGAGTTTTAGTTCTCTATTAGCACCTCCTTGCTTCAAGCATATTCTGATAGTGATTGACATCTCAAAGGTCTAGACCACCTGTGAACAAAGTTTTAAATATCACCTTCTTGAATTAATTATGTATTAAGCTCAAAATAGGTTTTAGCTTTTGTATAGCAGGAAATTTATCAGATTTTATTACCAGCAACAAATTAAGAAATGTGAAATTAAATTTACTTATTTTGTTCTACATATATTAGTTCATGAAATGTTATGTATGACTATCAAGCCAACTGTATGTACAAAACTGACACTTTTTATTCTTAACAACAGAGTTGTTAGGTACTCTGACTTCCTTTTTCCGGCCGACACATTATTCTACTTGATCCTAACTCTACAACCTCTGAAAAACTGCAAATTAAATAAAAGTAATGAAACTTCCCTTTGAAAATCTTCAGCGTGTTGATATAGAAACCACACATATTAAGAAAAGGTAAACATACAAATTCTAGCAATTAATGTAGATCCCACTCATTCTTGTTTTAAGGTAAACCAGATACATAAATAAAATTTTTGAAAAAATATCTTCATTGGGATTCATATTTTATATCATCTCTCATAATGTTATTATGAATTAATTTTTTCATTGAATTTCTAACTTAGTTTGATATTATTTGCTGAATTTTACCTTAGCTTTAAGATATACTTCTATTAGTTAAAATCATACTGCTTTTAAATAGTTTGTAGTTACACTTTACATGTCTATAGGCAGGATCTTATCACTTACAGACATTCATATTCATTTAACATATATGTATTGAGCTTCCTGTGTGCAAGATGCTATTCAAGAATAAAGATTAATTAGGTTTTGCTTCATGCCTTGCCCTACATGTAGGGACATGTCCAATTGTTAAATCAATGATGAATCATCTTCAAGCCCCAACAAGTTTTTAAGTCATTCGTCTACTTAATTCTTTCTATTCCTTATTCTTTCCTAGGACCTCCAACTCTGCCTTTTAGAAAAATGTTTGTCAAACTCTTGAGTTTGTACATATACTGAAGTCTAGTTGTTGAGGTAAAAAAAAAAAAAGAGTTGAACAGGATAAACTAGAACAAGAGACTTTACCATTTTAAATATTCAAGCGGTCCTCACTAAAAAGGGAATATTTAAGGAGTTAATCCAGCAGATACCTAGTGAAAGAGCATTCAAAGAAGAGAGAAGAGCCTATAAAAAGATAATTCATGTTCTGGGTCAGGTGTGTTGGTGCATGCCTGCAATCCCTGCGACTCGGGAGGCTGAGGCAGGAGGATCACGTGTTTAAAGACAGCCTCAGCAACAGCTAGGTGCTAAGCAACTCAGTGAGAACTTATGTGAAATAAAATACAAAATAGAGCTAAGGATGTGGCTCAGTGGCCCAGTGCCACTGAGTTCAACCCCCAATATCACTGCCTCCCTTTAAGATTTAAGATCACTCCAGTAGAGGATATATCATGAGAGTGAGGTGGGGCGAAGGACAGGTGGTCAGGGTAGGTAGTAAATGATGAGATGAGGATTGATCCGCCACATTTTCAAAGAAAAGGAAATAGGTTGCTAACACCTCAGGAATCCCTCCTCTCAATACAAGGAGTTGCTAAATATGACCACCACCACCCCTTGGCTGCTCTTTGACTGCCCTTAGGGAGGTAGGCAGGTGGGGAGGGAGAGGAAACCTGGGATCTGTAAAAAGACAAGACACACCCACTCCAACCCATACCCACTCTGGGTCCCCTTCTCGCCGGAGAATCTCTGTCTCAATCTCTTAAAGGAAACTTGCTTTCTACACTTGTCTCTGTGTTTTTTGGGTGTTTAATCTCCAACACCTGGGAAAAGACCCAATCCTGATTTCCAAGACCCTTATCAAGAGGGGATGGATAAAAGGAGGGAGATTAGTGAGGAACTTACTGAAAAGTTTTCAGAACACAATGGTGGAGCCCCAAGGTGTAACAGGGAAGATTTTATAGGGTGAAGAAGGTAGAAATGACTCTCCTTCAGGGAAACTCCAGAGGCTGAGCTCTTAACCACTAAATCTATCTACTGCCTCCCACTGAGACCATCTTAACTGAAAAACAAATAAACAAACAAGCAAACTATGGAATTTCAGGAATAGAAAAATAATTGATTGTTTTATGAAATGAGGCTTCAAATTATTAAAGATAAAATGCCTTTATAGTCAAATTTCAAGTTCTGACCATCCTCAAAGCCAATACCAAATTTAAATCCTATTACATTATATTTGATGCTGCATGGTTTCTCTCACATCCTTGTGTAGGTTTTTTTTATGATTTCATAGCTGTATTGTGAGTCATTTAGGGCAGGAAACAACTTATTCTCAACATGACCTGGAGTAAAATGGAGATGAGGAAATTTTGAAATACTGATTGATTGATTGATTGATTGATTAAATCTCAGTGGTATCACACTTGAAAGGAGAACTTCAAGTAATGCAAATGTGAAATTGTCTTAAAATTCTGATATAGAAAGGAGAGAAAATAAAATGTCTGTAGTTACACATGTAAGTCTTAACAATAATAATATGCAATGCTTAGATGTATTAATGAAAGCAAAATTTCTTCATATTTTTGTAACCCAGTACTGTTTACTTAGTCCTTTCACTCCAACAATTTAATTTGGTCATTGGCATGCCCCATGATTTTATTCTCGTGGTGATACTTTTTTCAAAAAGACCCAAATGATCGAGTAATGTTTGATTAAAGAGGTATAATACATCAAGGGAAAAATCAATCCAAAGTCAAATATACATGCGGTACACTATACCTTTAAGATTTATAATTTATAAGAAAAACAGAAAAGGATAATTAACCAAGAGTATATTTTGCTAACCTAAAAGTAGCACTAATTCTATTGTAAATATTTTTTACTTTCTTCCACCGGGAGATCCACACACACTACTTCTCACAAGTGAATGAAATCCATCCTTAAAGCTGACCCCGCTGTCCTGTTCCTACACATCACTATCTGATATGGACTTTTAATGTCATCTACTAACATATCCTGCTCAGCCACACCCAAGACCTTTAATCACGTTCATCTGGATGCAACATTGCACAGAATCAGGAACTTCTATGCGTGCCTGTAGCTCCCAGCACTCTCAGATAGAATTACCACATCTAGGTTCCCAACCCTTCTACCGCTTTTTCCCATACTTCTTTCAAACTCTAAAACTCCTTAATATGGCTCCCTCTCCATTATCTATGCTAATGACATAGAGGGGTGACAGCCACAGAAAACTTGTAACCTCAATTTAACCTTTGATCTTCCCACTTACTGCCCTTTATATGAGTTGATAATGAGCAGTGAAGTTGACAGATTGAAATGTCACCTCCTTCTGCCCTCAGATATAAGTGTTAATAAACATGAATATGACAAGGGGCTGACAGGACATTAGGAAAAGGAAAGTAAGGGCCTGGCTGACTTATATGACAGTCAGCTCTCCTGCATAATTGAGTTTATTTTAGTTATTTCTTTTATACATTATCCTATGAGTTGGGGTTGAATATTGTGCTCTTCTGATTTCTGACTTTGTGACCAAGTAAGTCATTGAGTACTTTCAAATCACAGATTTTCCATCTATTTAGACAACTGAACTAAAATATTCATGGCAATTTCATAGCTCAACAGTTAAGACATAGCTTTCCATTTCAGTTTTGGTCTCTTCTAAATTCTCAATAACAAACCCATATAAACACAGAAAATTGCATTCTTCAGAGAAAATTATGACTCAAAGCCATCTTACTGCCAATAAATGAGAGGATTTTTCTATTTACATGATCAATGGAGTTGACTTCAGAATCCTACCTGGCAACGTGTGTATTTTGCTACTATGAATGGAACTTACCTAACAGACTAAAACCAAATAGGAAAAAGTGGTACCTTCATAATTTCCTAAATACCCCCATTGATACCCAGAGGCTGTATCAACAGAAAATTTAGCAGCTATCCTCCAGATTTGGATACTTTGGGGAACAAATCCCCTGTCCAATGCCTCCTTTTTATTTCTCTTCAGAGATTGTAAATTCTGGGAACCAACACAACAGGAAATGGGAGGTGAAGGGCTAACAGTGATATACCACTTTAGAAAATTTGCATTTCAATTATTAGAATCACAATAATAGGGCTGGGGATATAGCTCAGTTTGTAGAGTGCTTGCCTAGCATGCACAAAGACCTGGGTTCAATCCCCAGCACCACACACACACACACACACACACACACACACAAAACACAATAACAAAACAAAATATAGAAATAAAACCTAGAGATGACTTACACTGAGATGGAGAGTCATCTTGAAGGATGCCAGAGCTCTCCACCCAAAAGACCCTTGCCATATTAAGCTTCTCCTCTTGTCAGATTAGCAGGATGTCTGCAGAGGTTTTTGTGGTTGGTAGCTTCCTTTTTCTTGTAAATGCCAGGTTTACACATAAAGGGTGTGATACAATTAGATTCTGAAAGCTTGTTGTACAAAAGGTATTATCTCTGTTTTCTTGGTAAAGACTTATAAGACTTCTGTCTAGCCTAAAAAACACTTTCTGAGAACTCAAAGAAAAAAATTATTTTTATGTAAAACCTCCAAGCCCTTCTTCCCACTGTATATAAAGGTCAAAGAATTTCCAAAATCTTTGTTCAGAGGAAGAATTCTTAGGCAAGAGCTATCTCTGAATCCTGCAGTCAATAAACCTGCTTCCTGAAAATTCCTCGGGTGTCCAGCCTTTTCTGTCCTACTTCAACCTATTGTCCACTGGCAGTTAAACCTCCAAAATATTTCTCGTTGTTCAGCTTTTCATAATACATGGGGACTTTCCCTTCAGATGGATTTCACCCAAATTCCCCATTGCAGTTGTAACACATTTAGAATTGAGACCAGAACATAAAATTTGGGGAAATAATACTTTATGCAGGTCACTGAACCCTAGAGGATAGAAGTCAGTGTTCTGTGACATTTGATGAATCGTGTAGTTAATGTTACTAATACAATGTTTCACTTTTCACCTGGTTATTGGTGTCCTACAGAAGCTGAGAATTTTTTTACAATTCTAGTTAAATCTAATATCTAAAATAGCAAAGGCTAATTAAAGCTTGACAAGTTTCAAAGTCTCCAAAGACATCTATCTGTGCATTGCAGGAAATGACCAGAACAACATTGTGTATGGTTAAGTCTGTAATTAGACCAAAGGTTAATTTGTAGTTTATTTTGTAGTTAATTTTTTGCAAGTAACATGGAGAACATATTTTAAGGATATTAAGATCTTCTACCACAATTTCAGCATTTAATTACCTGGCATTTCCAGACTCTAGTGAGTATATTAACCAATTATTAGAGCATTATCCATTCATCTTGTTTTTTTACAGTACTATTTTTCCATTCAGCAAAATTAATATTCTGTTATTTCAATCTAGTTAGGATAAAACAACTCCAATTTGAATTGATCTATCTGAATTCTACATACAATGCTGTTGATTTCTTATCAAATTGCATAACCACTCATGTGTATGAGTTGCATAACCACTCATGTGTCTTGGTTCTCAAAGACACCTATGGCATAGTACACAGCTTCCTCTATCTTCTTACCCCTTAGATTATAAATGGTTCATAAATAGAGCTGAGATTACTTCAAGTCAACCTGGCTCAGAGTTTCACACTAAAGTGCACCTGCTAACAGTTCCATGCTTCTCTATGTGTTCAAGAATTGTCTGCTGATTAAAATAAAAGGAGATTAAAAATTTTCTTTGATGAAGTAATAAGCAGAATTAGGTCATATTTAAAATTTCATCAAAGTAACATGTAAAACTATGTAATCTGAGTAATGTGCTCATATTTTAAGAATACTAAGAATGCTACCTTATTATTTAATGGAGGGAAGTAGATAATCTTGAGAACATAATTTATATTATGATGATGCATAAATTCAAGACCTTTGCTAGGAAACTGTATGGAAAAGTACTTATCAATATTGAGCCTTTTGAACACTTTTACACTGTTGGTAGAGCTGTAAATTATACAACCACTGTGGAAATCAGAATGGAAGCTCCTCAAAAGAATAGGCATGGAACCACCATATGACTCAGCTATATCATTCCTCAGTATTTATCCTTAAGAATTAAAGTCATCATACTATAGTGATACATGCATTTCCACGTTTACAGCAGCAAAATTCACAATAGCCACACACACTATGGTGAACCAGTCTAAGTGTCTATCAATGGATGTATGGGTAAAGAAAATGTCATATATGTATACACAATGGAATTTTATTCAGCCATAAAGGAAAATGAAATTATGGCATTTGCAGGAAAATAGATGGAACTAGAGACCATCATGTTAAGCAAAATAAGTCAAACTCAGAAGGTAAATGGTCATATGATTTTCTTGTATGTGGAAGCTAGAGAGAATAAAGAAAAGCAAAGGTGGGGTTGGTTCTCATGGAAATCAGTAGAGGAAGGGGATCAAGGAGGCGGGGAAATGCTGGGGAGTGATACTGGCCAAATTATATTGTTATATTGTGTACATATACAAATATGTAACAATAAATCCCATCAATATGCATAACTATAATGAACCAATAAAAATGTGAAAAAATGAGCCTTTTACTATGAATGCTGTGATTCATTTACAAAGTATTATTCTGTGAATATAAAATTTTGTTTTTAGCATATATAAAGGGCTTGTATCTAACTCTACTCAAATGGTTTATATACTATAATATTTTTATATATCTCTTTTCTGTCTAAATAATTTTTATCTTATCTTAAAAATTTCAGTAAAAATAATTTAATAATTGTAATTTACATTAATAGCCTGTTATAAATAATAATTAACTTATATTATTAAGTTAAAACCACAGATATGATTATTACAGGTTATATTGGTGGAATTTCATCATGATATAGAGTAAAATAGATGGCCAATAACTTAGCACAACCCCAGCAGACCACTGGCAGACAGTGCGATCAGCAATGGCTGAGGCCATGGGAACACCACTCCAATATTCAAAGCTAATATTTGAGATGCTTTTCTCCTCCTTTGGACCTTTGTTCTTCTGCCAGAGATATCCTTTGGCCTCCTGTCCATCACTTAGAATCCTAAGTACTCAGGATATTTTTTAATCAATTTTGTTATACTCTATTATTTGCTTTTTCTCCCCACAACAAAGTGAAGTATGAATCTAATTTTTTTGAAAACTAATTAAAATGTATAGGATGATATTACCATAGCATTAAAAATCCTACTAACAAGTCCTTAAACAATCTCACAATATTTTATAGTATCTAGATCTGATTTAGATATGTTAGTATGATGTGACCCTGAATCAACACTGGACTGGAACCAGATATTTATAAAAATCTTAAAGTTTGTTTCCTAAGTCTATTTGTTCAAAAATACACAAGTACCCACTTCAGCCTACCTGAGGGTGGGGGTGGGGGGACAGTGCTGACACACTTCTGCTTTGGCCAGCAACTTTCTACTTACCTGTGGAAAGTTAACATATTAGAAATGTATGGATCTAAGAGGTTCCTAAATTTTTTTCTTATCTACCACAGTCACCAAACCCCAAGCTTATCACAGAGATATACAATGAAAATTCAAAGGACTCACCTGACTTCTAAAACTCCAGCATTACCTTATTGTGGATTCCAATGAAGGAAGAGATTCAGCCTAAATGTACATTCTCATTTGACCTTTTGGGTAGAGAATAAGCAGGCCTGCGTGGGCAACACCACGTTCTTCCTGAATTTACTCACAAATATTTATGATCACAGGAACAGCTGAAAATGTTCTTGGCAAGTTTGTTTCATTGATGTATAAAGCAAGACTCAGAGGAACAAGGCTTTGGTGGTCTCCTCACCACCAGAAGTCGAAGACAGAAACCCTAGCCAACACTCTTTTCAGATGGGCATGTCCTTTTCCAATCAAATGGAAAGAGGTTTACAGTAATGATACTTTTTATCAGCTTGATCCTCAAACTTTGGTCAACCTAAAACATGGTACTAAAGAATTTCATTTCTGTTATTCTAGAAATCAAAATAAATTGCAGGGATATTTAAAAACAAAGAACCAGACAAAAAGATCTTTATCAGTTCTATTATCAAAGATAAGATCTGAGTGTTTGAAAATTTAAATTATAAATCATTCCATTTTCTTTTGCACAGTGCTACTTTTTTTTAAATGACCTCCTGTCATCTAACAATTATAAGATTCCCTAGTTTTCTTATAAATATGCTATGGTATCTGAAACAGTACATTCTGAACTGAGAGATTCTCCACTATTCACCGCCATTCATCTCTGGTCAGCCTCAACTTCACATGAGTGCCAGAAAAGAGAAAGGCAGGTCTGGGCTGAATGGAAAATAGAGGTGAGCCATTGTGTTATTTGTTTTCACTTTGTGTCAGTTGATTAACAGAAATTATAGCTATTCTTTCCCTTGTATTAGCCTATTTTCACAATTGATATTTTCCTTCACTGCATAATCTACTTTCCTATATTGACTGTTGTTTGTTTGTTTTTTATCTCTTTTTTTTTTACCTTTGATGACAATTTACCCCAGAGGAGAAGAAAAATATTTCACAACTATTCCAGAGGAAAATGGTTGAGAGCTTCCCAGAGTTTATGTGGGATCATCTACAGTCATTCTACCTTCTGCATAATAATCTAGGGGGGGGGGGG
>NW_025999842.1:20104408-20209232 GCF_001458135.2 Marmota marmota marmota | reverse complement strand
GGGGGAAATGGGGGGGAAACTATCCAAAAAGATGCCTGAGTCGAGGGCAGTAAGGGAGTGCAAGATGTTCTTATGTGTATTATGTGTGGTAGGCTGAATGAGTGGCATGTTCTGAATTGCTCTAGGCAGGATTCTATCCAAGAACTGCTCATCTAATGGGTTAAACAAAGCAGCAGGAGCCTCAAGCCAGTAGCTATACTAAGACAAGCTGGTAGCAGTCTCATAACTCCTAACGGTCCAAGGATTTGGCAGTTTGGAACCATTTAGGCCAGTGGCTACCATGAAAAAAAAATGTCTAGCCCAAGGATGAGAGCTGACCAATTAATAGTCAGGACCAGATCTACCCTGGGCCTTGAGAAACTACAAGGACATCCTTCAAATTATACTATATGTGGGGTTCTCAAGATGGAAGATTAGTATGACACAGTATTTCTAGAACTCAAACAGCAGGAATAGCATGTCTCCTGAGGTCTAGAGTGAAAATTCCTGATTCTGGAGGGGCAGTCTGCCCTCGCTGAACCAGAGACTGTTTGATTCATTAATCATTATTTAGAAATGTTAAAAAAAAAGTGGGGAAAAAAAAAATCCTCTCCTCCAGGAGCCATCTTGGGCTGCAGGGTAGTGGAGTGCAGGGAAAATGGAAACTCAGATCTGTGAGTTTGCGGCTAGGTCTTCCTGGGTCTGTCTGAGACTAGCAAGCCTGTGGAAAGTCAGAAACTGGGTGCATTTCACTAGGGAACACAAGTTAGTGAGGCAGAAGAGAACTTGGTTCTCCCCAGCTCTGTGAGCCCAAAGGCTCCTGTAGACTGCTGTGACTAGTTACGGTAGGTTAGAGTAGGAAGACTGGAAGAGGGTATGAAGACATTTTACCCTCATCTCAACCCAGCCAGCCAGTCCAGCAGCAGACTGGTTCTCAACTGCCTCCTCTCCAGTCTGGCATCACCAGTCTCTGAGTTCTTCCAAGACTGGCAGTAGTCTGGCACCGAATAGGGCCCTCCAGTCCTCCAGTTCCCAGTCTCCCAACCCCTTCCTGGACCCCAACCTGGTCCATCTCACCCAGCTTCTCCACCCGGCCCACAGGTCACAGCACCCAGCCTTAATCCCAAATTACCCCACAAGCAGAATAGCCACCAGACCTGCCCAGTCCAGCACACAGCTTCTCAGGTGCCCACAGGTACTGGCACCCAGCCTTGATCTGCGCCTCACAGAACAGCTGAAAACCCCACATAACTGCTGAGAAGGGAAGCTGAGAAACTTGTGAACTCCAACAGAAACAATTGTTCAATTTTTCACCGAGATCTTTTTTTTCTTTTTCTTTTTTTGTCTTTTCTTTTTTTCTCATATTTCTACCATTTTAGAAAGCAACTATTTTTCATACATTAGTTTTTTGAGGACTAGGATATCCTATATTTCAGTTTTGTTTTGCATTCTTTTTTTAATTGATTTAAAAAAATAAATGACAGCAGAATGCATTACAACTCTTATTACACATATACAGCACAGTTTTTCATATCTCTGGTTGTATATAAAGTATGTTGACACCAATTTGAACTTCATACATGTACTTTGGATAATGATGTCCATCACATTCTACCATCCTTGCTAATCCCCTGCCCCCTCCCTTTCCTTCCCACCCCTCTGCCCTATCTACAGTTTATCTATTTCTCTCATGATCCCCCTCTCTACCCCACTATGAGTCAGCCTCCTTATATCAGAGAAAACATTTGGCATTTGGCTTTTGGGGATTGGCTAACTTAGCATTATCTTCTTCAATGTTACACATTTACCTGCAAATGCCATGATTTCATTCTCTTTTATTGCTGAGTAAAATTTCATTGTGTATATATGCCACATTTTTTTTATCCATTTATCCACTGAAGGGCATCTAGGTTGACTCCACAGTTTAGCTATTGTGAATTGTGCTGCTATAAACATTGATATGGCTGTGTCTCTGTAGTATGCTGTTTTTAAGTCTTTTGAGTATAGACCGAGAAGAGGAATAGCTGGGTCAAATGGTGGTTCCATTCCCAGCTTTCCAAGTCATCTCCATACTGCTTTCCTTATTGGCTGCACTAATTTGCCGTACCACCAGCAATGTATGAGTGTGCCTTTTTCCTCACATCCTCACCAACACTTATTGTTGTTTGTCTTCATAATAGCTGCCATTCTGACTGGAGTGAGATGATATCTTAGAGTAGCTTTGATTTGCATTTCTCTAATTGCTAGAGATAATGAACATTTTTTCATATATTTGTTGATTGATTGTATATCATCTTCTGAGAAGTGTCTGTTTAGGTCCTTGGCCCATTTGTTGATTGGGTTATTCCTTTTTGTTATTGTTGTTGTTGTTGTTTGTTTGTTTTGGTGCTTAGCTTTTTGAGTTCTTTATATACACTAGAGATTAGTGCTCTATCTGATGTGTGATGGGTAAAAATTTGCTCCCAGGATGTAGGCTCTCTGTTCCCATCACAGATTGTTTCTTTTGCTTAGAAGAAACTTTTTAATTTGATTCCATTCCATTTATTGATTCTTGGTTTTAATTCTTGCACTATAGGAATCTTATTAAGGAAGTTGGGGCCTAATCCCACATGATGAAGATGTGGGCCTACTTTTTCTTCTATTAGATGCAGAGTCTCTGGTTTAATTCCTATGTCCTTGATCCATTTTGAGTTGAGTTTTGTGCATGGTGAGAGATAGGGTTTAATTTCACTTTGTTGCATATGGATTTCCAGTTTTCCCAGCACCATTTGTTGAAGAGGCTATCTTTTCTCCAATCCATGTTTTTTTGCACCTTTGTCTAATATAAGATAATTGTAATTTTGTGGGTTAGTCTCTGTGTCCTCTATTCTGTACCATTGGCCTACCAGCCTGTTTTGGTGCCAATACCATGCTGTTTTTGTTACTATTGCTCTGTAGTATAGATGAAGGTCTGGTATAGTGATGTCACCTGCTTCACTCTTCCTGCTAAGGATTGCTTTAGTTATTCTGGATCTCTTATTTTTCCAGATGAATTTCATGATTGCTTTTTCTATTTCTGTGAGGAATACCATTGGGATTTTGATTGGAATTGCATTAAGTCTGTATAGTGCTTTTGGTAGTATGATCATTTTGATAATATTAATTCTGCCTATCCAAGAGCAAGGTAGATCTTTCCATCCTCTAAGGTCTTCTTTGATTTATTTCTTTAGGGTTCTGTAGTTTTGATTGTATAGATCTTTCGCCTCTTTTGTTAAGTTGATTCCCAAGTATCTTATTTTTTTTTTTATTTGAGGTTATTGTAAATGGGATAGTTTTCCTCATTTCCTTCTCAGAGAATTTGTCACTGATATACAGAAATGCCTTTGATTTATGGGTGTTGATTTTATATCCTGGTACTTTGCTGAATTCATTTACTAGTTCTAGAAGTTTTCTGGTGGAGCTTTTTGGGTCTTCTAAGTATAGAATCATATCGTCAGCAAATAGTGCTATTTTAAGTTCTTCTTTTCCCATTCATATCCCTTTAATTTCTTTCGTCTGTCTAATTGCTCTGGCAAGTGTTTCAAGAACTGTGGTGAAAGAGGGCATCCCTGTCTTGTTCCAGTTTTTAGAGGGAATGCCTTTAATTTTTCTTCATTTAGAATGATGTTGGCCTGAGGCTTAGCATAAATAGCCTTTAAGATGTTGAGACATGTTCCTGTTATCCCTAGTTTTTCTAGCGTTTTAAACATGTAAAGGTGCTGTATTTTGTCAAATGCTTTTTCTGCATAAATTGAGATGTTGAGATGATCATATGATTCTTATCTTTGAGTCTATTGATGTGATGAATTATGTTTATTGATTTTTGTATGTTGAATCAACCTTGCATCCCTGGGATGAATCACCTTCTTTTATTTATACCTTTTTCTTTCTATTGTTAATTTTTTTAAATTTTTATTTTATATATTTTTTCTCTCCCTTGGCTGTTCCAGTTAATTCTCTTTCTCTCTTTTCTCTGCACTAACAATCAATCCTGACTGTTCTCTATTTCACTCTTCCTATAATTTTTTACTTCTCTCTTCTCCCCTCCTTCTTCATAAACATCACATGCTACACCAATCTTGTTCTCTTTGTCCACTGTCTGAAACTATAAACCATTTTTGCAAACTTATTGTTTTGATTATAGGCAATAATTAAACACATCATTTCTGTTTATTGTGATGAAACTGTAGATGTAGTAGGGGTGATTTGCTTTAAGACTATATATTGTTTGCTGTTACTATTTGTCTCCTCCTTAAAGGTAATGTCTTGGAAATTTTTAGGTACACTATAAGTCTACAGGGTAGACACTGTTCTGCCTCAGATCCACACTGCTAGATGGGCAGAAAAACAGGATGAAAAAACAAGGGAACAAAGCACCTCAAACAAACCAAGATGCACCAACAATAGAATCAAATGATGTCACAGTGGGACAAATGTCAGAGAAGGAGTTTAGAATGAATATAGTTAAACTGATCTGTGAGGTAAAGGACAATGTAAGGAGTGAAAGAGAGATAAAATGCAGGAGGTGAAAGATCACTTCAATAAAGAGATAGAAATTCTGAAAAGAAATGGCAGAAATCCTCAAAATGAAGGACTCAATAAACCAAATTAAAAATTCAGTGGAAAGCATCACTAGCAGACTAGACCTCTTGGAAGACAGAACATCAGGCAATCAAGACAAAATATGTAATCTTGAAAATAAAGTTGGCCACACAGAGAAGATGGTAAGAAACCATGGATAGAACTTCCAAGAAGTATGGGACAACATGAACAGACCACATTTAAGATTTACCAGGATAGATAAAGGCACAGAGATACAAACCAAAGTAATGTAGAATCTTTTCAAAGAAATAATATCAGAAAATTTCCCAAACCTAAAGAATGAAATGGAAAATCAAATACAAGAGGCTTACAGACCTCAAATGTACAAAATTACAGCAGACACACACCAAGGCACATTACAATGAAAATGCCTAACATACAGAATAAGGATAGAATTTTTAAAGGCTTCCAAAGAATAACAACAGGTAACATTCAGGGGAAAACCAATTCATATCTCAGCTGATTTCATAACCCAGACACTCAAAGACAAGAGATATTGGAATAATATATGTCAAGCTCTGAAAGAAAATGGATTCCAGCCAAAAATACTATACCAGCAAAATTAAGCTTCAGATTTGAAGATGAAATAAATCCTCCCATGACAAACAAAATTTAAAATAATTCACAACTACAGAGCCTGCACTATAGAACATTCTTAACAAACTATCCCATGAAGATGAAATGAAAAAAAAATGAAAGCCAGCAAAGGAAGAAACTACACTGAAGTAATAGTCAATCAAAGGAGAAACTAATTCAAATTAAAAACCAGAAATAAACCAAAATGACAAAGAATACAAATAATATCTCAATAATAACCTTGAATGGTAATGGCCTTAACTCATCAATCAAAAACCATAGACTGGCAGATTGAAAAACAAGATCCAGCAACATTATGTCTCTAAAAGACTCACCTCATAGGCAAAGACATCTATAGACTGAAGGTGGAAGGATGGGAAAAAAACATATCACTCACATCAATCATGTAAACAAGCGGGGATTTTTAGCTTCACATCAGTTAAAGTGGCCTTCAAGACAAAGTTAATCAGACAGAACAAAAAAGGACATTTCGTACTGCTTAAGGGATCATACATCAACAAGACATAAAAATTATAAATATATATGCCTCAAACAATGGAGAAGCTATGTACATCAAACAAACCCTTCTCAGTTTCAAGAAGCAAATAGACCCCACCACAATAATACTGGATGACTTTAACACACCTCTCTCACTACTGGATAGATTCTCCAAACAAAAAATAAACAAACTATAGAACTAAATAACACAATCAATAATTTAACTTAACAGACATATGTAGAATATTGTATCCATCAATGAGTGAATACGCTTTCTTCTTAGCAGTACATAGACCCTTCTATAAAGTAGACCATGTCTTATGCCACAAAGCAACTATTAAGTGATACCAAAAAAATATAATACACTGCATTCTATCATCACATTATAATGGAATGAAATTAGAAATCAATGATAAAATTAAAAAATGGAAGCTATTCCAATACCTGGAGACAAAATAATATGGTATTGAATGAACAATGGATAGCAGAAGACATCAGGGAGGATATTAAAAAATTCTTAAAGGTAAATGAGGACATCAATACAACATATAAAAATCTCTGGGTCACTATGAAGGCAGTATTAAGAGAAAAGTTCATTACATTGAGCTCATTCATTAAAAGAATAAAAAGTCAACAAATAAATGACCTAATATTACATCTCAAAGCCCTAGAAAAAGAACAAATTAACACCAAAAAGGAGAAGACAGAAAATAATTAATATCAGAGCTGAAATCAATGAAATTGAAACAAAAAAAAAACTGAAAAAAAATTGACAAAACAAAAATTTGGTTCTTTAAAAAAATATTGAAAATTGATAAACCTTTAGCCATGCTAATGAAGAGAAGAAGGAAGGAAACTAAAATTTCTAAAATTGATAATTAAAAAAATATATCACAATGCACACTATTGAAATACAGAAGATAATTAGAAACTATTTTGAAAATTTATACTCCAATAAAATAAAAAATCTCAAAAACATTGACAAATTTCTGAATCAGGAGGACATACACAATTTAAACAGATCAATTTCAAGCAAGAAAATAGAAGATGCCATCAAAAGCCTACCAACCAAGAAAAGCCTGGGACCAGACAGATTCACAGCTGAGTTCTACAAGACCTACAAGGGAAAATTAATACCTATACTCCTCAAAATATTTCATGAAATAGAAAAGGATGGAGCCCTTCCAAACTTATTCTATGAGGCTAGTATCATCCTGATACCAAAATCAGACAAAGATGCATCAAGGAAAGAAAACTTTAGACCAATATCCTTGATGAACGTAGATTAAAAATTCTCAATAAAATTTGGCAAACAGTATACAAAAACATATTTAAAAGATAGTGAACCATGATCAAGTAGGGTTCATCTCAAGGATGCAAGGTTGGTTGGTTTGACATATGAAAATCAATAAACATAATTCATCACATCAATACACTTAAAAACAAGAATCACATGATCATCTCAATAGACACAGAAAAAGCATTTGACAAAAGTAGGTCCCAATCTTTACTATGTCAGCTTAGGAACTGACTTCATTGATAAGACCCCTAAAGCACAAGAGGTAAAATCAAGAATCAACCACCTTATGTTCAAAACACTAGAAAAAAAATATGGATAGTAGAAAAATATCTCAACATTTTAAAAGTTATATATACTAAAACCAAGGCCAAAATCATTCTAAATGGAGAAAAATTGAAAACATTCTCTCTAAGAAGTGGAAGAAGCAAGGATGCCTTCTTTCAACACTGTTGAAGCTCACAATGTCCTTTTATTCAACATTGTCCTTGAAATTCTAGTCAGAGCAATTAGAAGAAAAAATAGGGATATGAATAGGAAAAGAAGAACTCAAACTATCACTATTTACTGATTACATGATTCTATAATTATAAGATATGAAAAACTCCACCAGAAAACTTCTAGTACTAAAAAATGAATTCAGCAAAGTAGCAGGATATAAAATCAACTCTCATAAATCAAATGCATTCCTATTCATCAGTGATGAATCCACTGAAAGAAATATTAGGAAAACTACCCCATTCAAAATAGCCTCAAGAAAAACAAAATATTTGGGAATCAATCTAACAAAAGAGTTGAAAGACCTCTACAATTAAAACTACAGAACACTAAAGAAAAAAATTTAAAAAAAGACCTGTGAAGATCTTAGAAAGATCTCCCATGCTCTTGGACAGGTAGAATTAACATTGTCAAAATAGCCATACTACCAAAAGTGTTATACAGATTTACTGCAATCCTTATTAAAATTCCAATGACATTCCTCATAGAAATATAAAAGCAATCATGAGATTTATTTGGTAAAATAAGAGACCCAGAATAGCCAGAACAATCCTTAGCAAGAAAAGTGAAACAGGAGGCATCACAACACCCAGAAGTTAAATTATACTACAGAGCCATAGTAACAAAAATGCCTTGGTATTGGCACCAAAACAGACAAGTAGACCAATGGTACAGAATAGAAGACACAGAGACAAACTCTCATGAATACAGTTATCTCATACTAGACAAAGGCACCAAAAACATACATTGGAAAAAAGATAGCCTCTTCAACAAATGGTGCTGGGAAAACTGGAAAATCATATGTAGCAAAATGAAATTAAATCCCTATCTCTCACCCTGCACAAAACTCAACTCAAAGAGGATCAAGAACTTAGACACTGGGACAGAGAACCTGTGCCTAATAAAAGAAAAAGTAGGCCACCATCTTTACTATGTCAGCTTAGGAACTGACTTCCTTGACAAGACCCCTAAAGCACAAGAGGTAAAATCAAGAATCAATAAATGGGATGGAATCAAACTAAAAATTTCTTCTCAGCAAAGGAAATAATAACAAGAAGAGAGAGCCTACAGAATGAGATAAAATCTTTACCACATGTACCTCAGAGCATTAATCTCCAGGACATATAAAAAACTCAAAAAATTTAACATAAAAAAAACAAATAGCCCAATCAATAATGGGCTAAGGAACTGAAAAGACACTTCACAGAAGAAATATAATTGATCAACAAATATATAAAAGAATGTTCAACATCTCTAGCATTTAGAGAAGTGCAAATTAAAACTACACTGAGATTCCATCTCATTCCAGTCAGAATGGCAATAATTAAGAATACAAGCAACAATAAATGCTGGAAAGGATATGGGGGGACTCATACATTGCTTATGGAGCTGAAATTTGGTGCAATTACTCTGGAAAGCAGTATTGAGATTCCTCAGAAAACTTGGAATGGAACCACCATTTGACCCAGTCATCTCACTCCTAGGTTTATACCCAAAGGACTCAAAATCAGCACACTACAGTGACACAACCACATCAATGTTTATAGCAGCTCATTTCACCATAGCCAAACTATGGAATCAACCTAGATGCCTTTCAACAGACAAATGGATAAAGAGAATGTGGTATATATCTATAATGGAATATTACTCATCATTAAAGAATGAAATTATGGCATTTACAGGTAATTTGATGAAGCTGGAGAGTATCATGCTAAGCAAAATAAGTAAATTCAAAAAAAAGCCAAATATTTTCAATGATATGCAGATGCTAATTCACAATGGTGGGGGATAGGGAAAAATAGAGGTACT
Organism: Marmota marmota marmota; assembly: GCF_001458135.2. NCBI lineage: Eukaryota > Metazoa > Chordata > Mammalia > Rodentia > Sciuridae > Marmota > Marmota marmota. The sequence goes on along the minus strand of NW_025999842.1, from coordinate 20,199,955 downwards.
TTGGATTAGGCAGAGGGGAGTGAAGGGAGGGGAGGGGTATGGGTAGGAAGAAAAGTAGAATAAATCAAACATTATTACCCTATGTGCATATATGATTACATGACCGGTGTAATTCCACACTATGTACAACCAAAAGAATGACAAGTAATATTCCATTTATGTGTGATGTGTCAAAATGGATTCTACTGTCATGTATAACTAATTGGAGCAAATTTAAAAAAAAAACAAATTATATTATATGCAACTGAGGTCACAGCAGCCAAATTGAGGTTGAATCCTAATGAAGAAAAGAAAACCAAGGGACTTAAGAGACATAAAGAGATAGGTCCCTGGTGTTCTCTCACTCAGACATACAGGATCCCAGATGTAGTACTATTTATAGAGACTTTCGAGTCCCTATTTGATCTAGAAATTTGGATTTAATATAATAATCAATCAAAAGTTAATAAAACAAATAAGATATTTATATAGTAGGGTATTTTGGAGATATAAAAAAACATATTAACCTATACTTTTTGACTTTCATTAATTCAACAACTACTTATTTAACATCAACTATGGTTCTGGGGACTGTTATAAACAATGGAATACAGCATGGACATGGCAACTATGTCACTGACCACTTGAAGCCTACTTTCAGTAGGGAGACATTAAAAAGGGAAACAAGATGATTTCAGATACCAGTAAGTGCTATGAACAAAACTAAGCAAATTAATATAATAGACGGTAACATTTTGCTTTGGGCACAATGAGACTACCGTTTAGGAAAGACACCTTAGAGGAAGCAGCATTTGAGTTGAGACCTGAATGACAGTGTCAACCCTGAAGATCTGAGGGAAGATATTCCAGGCATAGGGAACCAACAGTGCAAATCTGAGATTGGAGTGAACTTGATGGATTTAAAGGACAGGAAGAATTCTAGGAGTAGAAGAGACACTGTGAGAGAGAGGACAAGTGGTAGCCAATTAGGACAGACAAGTGAATGTCTCACCATATGGGGTCATATCCAATTTAGTTAGGAATTTGTACTTTAAATCCTTAACGCAAAAATTTGAACAAGGGTATGGCATAGTCTAATTTTTGTCTTGAAAACATCAGTCTGTCTACAGTTTGAAGAAAGCAGTCATGGGAATCTTTGTATTAACTCAAAAATGAGGGGATTTACTGGTCCATGTTGCTGAAGAGTTCAGGATTAAAAAGGTTTCAAGATTAAGGTCAATTCACTTCATCTCTCTGAGTTCTGACAGTTTTGCCTCCTACTGTGATGGTTTCACTGTGGGGCTGGCTGTGCAAAATGGCCCACCAGACTATTTTACCTCATGCTCTCTCCTTCACATCCAGAAAAGAATAGACCAACTTCCTTTGACAATTTACAAAGGCTCCAAGTTTTGCATTACCTAGAACCAATTCTTTGGCCAGATAAATGTCAGGAGCTGATTGGGTTGGCCCTCTGTTGTCTGAACTGATAACTGTTACACAAACCACACATCTGCCACAATGCAAAGAGGTAACTGGTGGTTGACAAGATAATCACCATGCTTGCTAAGGGGAGGAAGAGAGAAAAGGGCAGAATTCAATAGAATAGACACAGTTGTTCACTTGAGAATTAAAAGTGGCTTGACTTGGGGTGGTGGCAGGAAGGTAGAAGGTGGATAGACAGTACATTTTTGAAGACAGAGAAAAGAGGACTTAGAGCTAGACTGGGACTGAGAGAGTTGGCATTTAATTTAAGTATGAAAAACAAGTTAAAAAACACTGCATCTCTTCCACTTCTACTCCAGGTCCTCCTTCAGACCAAATACAGACTAGGACAAAAGTATGAATGCCAAATTCAGGTCCCAGCAAACTGCCACCAGAAAGCAGGCTTCTGGGCTTTTCAATTCAAGCCCCTTCTAAGCACCAATGTCAAGTCATATATAAACATATGTAATGACTGGACTTTTTGGCACTTTTAAACCAGGGAGAACCAAAATTTGAATTGCATGCAGAACTTGTTCATGCAGCCTCAATCTAACCCTATTAGACAAACATCAGATCATTTTCCTCTTGGCCTGGGTCTCCCTCTGAGGCATAGACTCTTCCCATTTTCTTTCCCAGATCCTTCTCCATGTGTTACCGTCACAAGGTTGGAGCCTGAGGGAATTAAGTATATTCCACAGTCTCTGCTGGGGTTTACCTATATTGCCTCATTAACCTGAATAGCATCTCTGTAAGGTAAGTATTCTTTCCATTCCAAGAATGAAGAAATTCAGACTGTGTGGGCTGAAGATTTGAAGTAAAGGAAATTACAATTTTGGAAAGCCCACCATGTGCTGCTTCACACATTCCATATTGCACAACTGACTGAGCAATGCTACAATTGTTACAGGAATAAGATAAACAAGACTTTGGATAGTGTTGTGTACAAGGTCCCACACCATAGTAAGAGCAGAGAGTCAGGAGGATTCCAGTTTTGTTTGGTTTCTGTACTCACTTGATAAGGCCTACCACAGACCCAGATGGGGAAAGGCTGAGCTCTGTTTTGGTGGATGTAAAGAATATGAGAAAACTCCTCTAGGAAACCAACAGAGAAGCCATCTGTCTCCTGACTTTACAGTATCCCAGACTTTTCTTGGGATAATTTCTTCCATCTTTTATCACCGCTCACCCTAACTTTCCATGATAGTGTCTACTTGACTATGGACACTCACAAAGACCACACTCTAGCCATGTGTGTGGGTCACATACATATGTGTGGGCGGGAGGGCGCTTCATAGCAGTAGCAATACATTTTGCAGCATTTTCATACATGTCAGTCATTTGATCTTTGAGCAAGCCTGAGAGGTAAACATAGTGGATATTTTTATTCTCTCTTCACTTATGAGGAATCTAAATCTCAGAGAGGTAAAGGGACTGATCCAATATTGTTTGATGCCAGAAGGAATACATTTGATCTAAATGTATGCAAATATATGCTACAGAATGAGACTTCTATGCAAACAAAGGTATTGAGTAATTTTAATCTTTTTCCTCCTCTAAAAACAGCATAATGGGTTAGGTAGTTACTTTATGAGCGACGTTTTAGAAAAGAATGAGCACATAAGAAGCATTATAATTATCATAAAAACTATCTAAAGATCCCCAGATTTCCCATTTGCAGACATCGGAGGAGGCAGTGCTTTGATGTAGATGGCTCTGAATGCTAATGCAGTTATTGTTTTCCACTCCTGTGAACATCCTGAGATCCACAACCCCAGTGTGGAGGTGCTGGGGAGACTGTGTGAGACACACTCCTGCTGTCTTTCAAGGGCAGCCTTAAGGTCACATTATTTTCTACCCGGCTGGCATGGCTTCTCTTCTCACTCTGCAGGACCCCATGCTGTCATCTGTCAAGAGCTTCCTTCAAATTTCAATGCAGATAAAATTCACCTAGACCATGTGTGACAGCAATATGAAAATAGCAATATGCATAGAACACATTTGAGTTCATTTGTGCAAAAGGCATTTATTGAGCACCTACCATTTTCTGTGCAAGATGCTGAAAGATGGTTGATTTAAAGGCATGGAAAATAAAACACCTAAAATAAAATTTAATATGCTCAAAAGTTTGTATAGGTAGGCAGAGAGTAAAATATTGAAAAGCGAAAAAAAATCAGGGTGTTTCTATTATTTGTACTACTAAAAAAATCTTCCAAAGTAGGAACTATACCTACAATATTTTCTTCATCTTTTCTTAGCATTTTGTATAATAAAACCAGATAAATGCTATTCACTGATTCAATACAATAAATCAGTCTGTTTGAGTGAAAGGAGAATTGATTTGGATTGATGCCTGTGTCCGTTTTATTCACTGCCAAAAAAAACACACAGTTAATTTCCTATCAAGAATGAGAAAGAAGATGTTATTGTGTAAGAAAATTGAATAAAATTAAAAACACCTCTTTTCAACTTATTTGGCTATTTATTGGTACAAATAATAATTAGTGTGCCATTTTATTCCAAATGTGTCACAATAATGTTTGTTGAAAAACTAACAAAATCATCCTTTAAATGTGCAAGATATTTCTTTTCAAATGTAGTTATTGTGCTTTAGAAATTACTAGGTGGAAATTTTACCTAATGTTTTTGAAAAGTAGAAATGATTAATAAATGATTATTTCTTCATTGAAATAACTGAGTTGTTTTTTTTTTTCCTTTTTGCCATATGGAATGGATCCCCTCTGTCTTGTATGTTGGATGAAATTCATACTCTTTTTCTATGATTGACATTTTCATCAAAAATCCTAGGTCCATAAAACATCCTAGTTTAATAAAAGGGACTTTGACCACATGTTCTTAATTCACTTTATAAAATTTTAAAAACTAAAGAGTAGACAAATCCAGAATGTACAGAATTATGCTGCAAGTCTCTTTCAAAAAGTCAATGATGTAAAAAGTGATTGAAAAAAGCAATTGGGCTGTTCTAGATTAAATGGATTTTTTTAAAAAGACAAAGATGATGCAATGTATGAGATTCAGGATTTCAAAAATGGCTGTAAAATAACACATTTGGAGAAAAACTGGGAAAGTTTAAGTTCATTTTTGCCAATGTGGAAGTATTAATTGTATTACATATTTATGAATTTATTCATTTTCTAAACTGAAAGAAACATAGATAATAATTTCATTCTTTCAACTTTTTTGCAGACTCAAAATTCATTAAAAGAAAAAAATTAAAGAGATAGTAACCCAAAGAGAAAGGAATAATTGAGAGTTAAGGCACTAAGCTCTGCATCCAAGTCCCCACCAGGCAACATCTGGACATGGCTGACCTGAATGTTAAATGTCCTAATACTGCAAACAGAGAAAGCATTAATATCAAGCTTTGCCACTGCCTACCTTTTATCAGTGACAGCACCACTGACTATATCACAGACAGGGTGTGCATGTATTCATTTATCCCTGTAACAAATACATACTAAATATTCCCATGCTAGATGCTGGAGATGCTCAAGGAGACCTACGTGTTGAGTGACAATAGAATCTATCCACATGATGGCATGTTTGAGAGTGAAAGAGAATGGGCTGATAATACCTTATATTATGTAACTTAAAAAATATTTCTTGGGCAAAAATTTGTCTTTACTAAACTGGTAGTTCTGTTTTACTAGTATTTCTATTCAAAACTTGGGCAGAAGCAAATTAGTATTTCTATTCAAAAGACCACTGGGCAGTGTGAAGGTCCAACTGGAGGAGAAATGCCTATATGCCACAGACATAATCAGTTAGGTATTATTTCTCTCAGAAAATTATTTCTCTCAGGAAGTTATAAAGTTGGGTAGATCTAAGGATGAGGTTCCTCCAGGTAGTTTCTATATTAGTTGAGGTAAATGCTTTTGCTTCTATGACAAAAAAAAATATGATGGCTTACTTTAAAAAAAGTTTATTTTTCTTTCTCATAATAGTTGAAAGATGAAAAGCCCAGATTAACCAAGAGACTTATACCCTTGAGCTTATTCTGGAGAACCCTGATATATATATATATANTATCTGAGATGTGTATAAGAGACAGATATATATATATATATAATATATATATATGTATGTATGTATATGCCTTTCTTGGAACTGTGCCATCCAAGGTATTGGAAATCTTCACACACTGCCCTTGATGGGTCATAGTCTATGCTCTTGTTAGAGCCTCCTTCACATCTGGAAGATGACAGACCCTAGAGCAAGTCTTCAATCCTCCTAAGAAGTTCTCACATCACATATTTCTGTCCTGGAAAACAAGATAAGAATCATAACTCACTTTTCAGCAGACTCGTTGGTAGGGATGGGAAGGAAGCCTTTTGTATCTGCTCCTGTCTCAACGCTGTGTCCCCTCAAAAATTCATCTATTGAAACCTGATCACCAATGTATTGGTATTGAGAGGTGGTGGCTTTGGGAAGTGAGGAAGTCATGAGGGAAGAGCCCTTGTAAAGAAGATTAAAGTCCTTATGAAAGAGGCCTCAGAGAGACCCCTCACTCCTTCCACCATGTAAGGATACATTGAAAAGATATTGTTAATTAACCAGAGAGCAAACCCTCACTGGACACTGAGTCTGCTATCACTTTTATTTTGGATTCCTAAGCCTCCAGAAATACAAAAAATAAATTTTTGCTGTTTATAGAAAAAAAAAAGAGAGCCAGACATGGTGGCATACGCCTGTAATCCCAGCATCTTGGGATGCTGAGGCAGGAGGATCATAAATTCAAAGCCAGCCTCAGCAACTTAATGAGACCTGCTCAAAATAAAGATAAAAAGGTTAGTGATGTGGCTCAGTGGTTAAGTGTCCCTGGATTCAATCTCCAGTATGAGAGAGAAAGAGAAAGAGAGAGAGAGAGAGATGCCCTCACCAACAAGAAGGGGCATCATCCAATCCACTGAGAACTTGAATGGAAAAATAGGGGAAAGCTGAATCCATTCCCCCTGTGTAATCTGGGCCAACCATCTCCTCCAAACCCTCAGACATCAGAGCTCCTAAATCTTGGACCTTTAGGATTGGACTGGAATGAAACCACTGGCTTTCATGATTTTTCAGCTGGTAGACAACCTAACAATACCACATCGTTGGAGAGATGATTAGTGCCACCATCAAAGACTTGAAAGATGTAGAGCCATGTGACCAAGCAGATTCAATTGTCTTGATGTGTCAGTAGCAAATAGGGATTCTGTTTGAATCCTTTATGTAAGCCCCTTGAAGAAAATCATAGGACTTTGGATTTTAGATCAAAGCCCTGCCATCATCCCCAGATAGTTACTCTCCTTTGGGGAGATATCTTTGGACTACTACTGTGCTTTAGCAAAGAGTGAACATTTGGCCATGGGTCACTAAATTGCCATGTCACCTGAGCTGCCCGTCATAAACTGGGTGTTAGCTGACACACTGAGTAATAAAGTTGGGCATGCATAGCAAGATTCCATCAAATGGAAGTGGTATATTTGTGATCAGGCCACAGAGACCATGAAGGCACAAATAAGTTATATGAAGAAGTGACTGAAATGCCCATAGTCTTCAGTCAGCTGCACTGCCTTCTTCCTACCAGCCAGCATTTATGGACTCAAGGGAAGCCCCAAAGATCAGTTGAAAGAAGAATAAAAAACTAGGGTCTGAATTACAGATGGTTCTGTATTATATGCAGGTACCACATGAAAGTGGACAGCTGTAGCACCACAGGCCTTTTCAAGGACATCCCTGATGAACAGTAGTGCAGGACAATCCTCCCAGCAGGCAGAACTTCAGACAGTGAATATGTGTGTTTTGCCTGAAAGAAGAAATGGCCAGACTCACAATTATATACCCACTCATGGGTTGTAGCCAATGGTTTTATAGGATAGCTGGGGACTTTGAATAAATATTTTTTTATTTATTTCTGCTATCAAAGAACAGAATTATGACAGTGTAATTTAACAATCTTAATTGGCTTCATTTTAAATTTTAAAATCAGGTAATACTTCATTCCATAAAACAGAATCAGTTTTCCTATGAGCCAAGCACTCATCAAAAATAATTTGATGATTAACATCAGATTATTTATTTTGCTTACACAAAATAATGACAAGGAAACTTCATTATTTCGCCAGTTGAGAATGGCTGTTCTCCTTCCAATCCAGATTTCTCTTGGAGGACCAGATATGTCAGCTTGGTTTGATTGACTCCATGTTTTGTTTTGTTTTTCCACCTGGAATATTGTCTCTGTTGAAAACTGGCTTCACAAAGAAGGTGGCAGCAGGAAAATTTCAGAATCCAAAGCTTAAAAATAAGTCTTGGGCAGTGTGGGGTTATTTTCTGTCTCTGGTGGGGATCATCCGGTGTCCGAGGCCTGGGGACAGAGGCAAAGTCCCCAGCCGCCCATCTAGGAAATGTCACTCTCAGTAGCGTCTGGTGTCCTGACCTGTTCTCGCCCAGGATGATGGTGGGTAAGGAGCAGCAAGTCACAGGGGCCCCCTGACCCTCTGGGAGACAGAGCTCTCCCTGGGCAGACCCCAGGGCTGAGGGTCAGCTGCCAGGGGAGAATCAATGACTGTCCCCGCCTGTGGTCCCTGAGGTCCTGGGGCAGGGATGCAGGAGGCAGCCAGTGTCACAAGATGTCCCCATTCCCAGCCAGGCCGGGTGCCTGGCTAAGCCAAGAGAAAGATGGTGTCCCTCCTCAGGGCCTGGCCCCTGCACCTGGTCTCACTTCCTCCCCGGCACCGCCTGGAAGGGGAGGAAGTGACACCCAGGAGAAGGCCAGGAAGTGGGGCCACTGTCACATTCAAGTTCAGGGTGCAACAGCTCAGTCTGCGTCCCCATACTTGGCTCCCCTTCATGGGCCACATCCCTTCTGAGAGTCACGCCCTGCCCTTTATAGGCACAAGGACCCAGAAGTTCCAGGAACATGTCCATGTTTAGGCCTTCAGATCCGGAAGTTCCTCAGGCATCCATGTTTAGGCCCCCGGTTCTGGAACTTCCTCAGGCGCACGTCCATGTTTAAGCCCCAGGATCCGGAAGTTCGGTGGGTGCATGTCCATATTTAGGCCCCCGGGGCCGGAAGTTCCTCAGGCATCCATGTTTAGGCTCTGGGATCCAGAAATGCCTCAGGCGTCTATGTTTAGGCCTCCGGATCTGGAAGTTCCTCAGGCGCATGTCCATGTTTAGGCCCCTGGAACCAGAAGTTCCTTAATTGCACGTCCATGTTTAGGCTCTAGGATCTGGAAGTTCCTTTGGTGCATGTCCATGTTGAGACTCTAGGATTCGGAAGTTCCTCAGGCGTCTATGTTTAGGCCCCCGGATCCGGAATTTCCTCAGGTACACGTCCATCTTTGGGCCCTCAGATGCAGAAGTGCCTCAGGCATCCATGTTTAGGCCGTAGCATCCGGAAATTCCTGAGGTGCATGTCCATGTTTAAGACCCTGGATCCGGAAGCACTTCAGGCGTCCATGTTTAGGCCCCCGGATCGGGAAGTTCCTCGGGTGCACGTCCATGTTTAAGCCCCCGGGTCCGGAAGTTTCTCAGGCATCCATGTTTAGGCTCTATGATCCAGAAGTGCCTCAGGCATCCATGTTTAGGCCCCCCCCCCATCCAGAAGTTCCTCAGGTGCGCGTCCAGGTTTAGGCTCTAGGATCCGGGAGTTCCTCAGTCCTCCATGTTTAGGCTGAAGCATCTGGAAGTTCCTCAGGCTCACGTCCATGTTTAAGCCCCAGGATCTGGAAGTTCCTTGGGTGCATGTCCATGTTTAAGCCTCCAGGTCCAGAAGTTCCTCAGGCATCCATGTTTAGGCCCCAGGATCAGGAATGCCTCAGGCATCCATGTTTAGGCCCTCGGAAGTTCCTCAGGTGCACATTTAGGCCCCCAAGTCCAGACTTGAAGAAATATTATTAGAAAATTTGTAACAAAGAAATTTGGGGAAAAGGTATCTAGATAAGCCTCATTGAATGGTCAAAAAATGTAAAGATGTCTGTGTCCCATGTGACTGCTTAGCAAAGTTTGAACTCTGTGGAGGAGAATTATAATAATCAAATGTATAGAATGACCCATTCTATGGATAATGATCAGCTTCTTTCCCCAACCTATCAACTCACAATGGGCTCATAAACAAAGTGGCCATGGTTGCAGTGATGGAGGTTATGCATGTATTTAGCAACACGAAATTCTAGTTACTGTGCTGACTTGGCCACAGCCACTTCTGAGTGCCCTGTCTGAAGCAACAGCAGAGACCAACATTGAACCCCCATTAAACTATCACTCCCTAGCATAATCATCCAGCTACTTGATGGCATACTGATTGCCCTGGGCCACTTCTGTCAGGATGGGGCAGTGTTTCACATGACATCTTGAAACTTATTATCTTATAGCATTGAAACTTATTTTGACATTGATTTTTGGCCCTCAATTTAAAAGCAATGCTTCTGCCAAAAATACCATACACAGACCTGCAAAAAGTTTTATCCACCATGGTGGTATGCCACAGAGAATTGTCTCTGAGCAAGAAACTCATTCACATAAAAGGAAGTGTAGTAATGGGTACAAGGTCATGGAATTCATTGGTCTTACCATCATAGCCCACAGAATCCTGAAGCAGCAGTTTTGATAGAATGGTTCAAGTGGTCTTCTGAAGACATAGTTACAGTGCCAGCCAAGTGATAATACCTTGTATATCTGGGGCAAGGTTCTCCAGACAGCTGTATATTATATGAACCAGCATCCAAAATATGGTACTGTGTCACACAGCGTCCATGAGCTGTGTGTGTGGACTATTGCGCATAGTAGCCAAATGAGGATAGACCTGGCCCTGTGAACTCCCTGTCAGGGATTGATCACATGATGCAGGTGCACCTCCCCCCTCTAGCTCTGCCTAAGATCCCACACAGCACCTGAGATGGGTGTGACTTGCCAAGATGTCAGTCAATCTGCTGACCACAAGAGATCAGGAAGCAAGACTCCACACTTGCAAACCTTATCCCTGCCTCTGATGTCCCCTCTATAAAATAAACCAAACACGGGCTAATGCTCTCTTTCAGTGCTCTTGTCTTCCAGTGTGGAAGCAGGACCCTTAAGGTCACAGAGCCGTCCCGCCCTTAATTTAAAAACTACTCTCTGTGTTGTGTGATTTTTCACCACCTTCTTTTTAGCTTAATGTTTCAGCCAGCCCATTTAAACCCAGTCGTCTCATCTGTGCGGGTCGCAGGCAGGAATACCGTTTTTGTGATAGCCAATATTTACTAGTCTAAGAATTAGGGGTTGGATTACAGAGTGGCATCCCTCACTCACCCTTACCCTTAATTATCTGCTAGCAAATTTTTTGTTTCCTGTGGATTTATGTTCTGCTAACCCAGAGGTCCTCTTTGGGTTAGCAGAACATAAAATGCTTCCACCAAGAGATACAACAATTATCCCATCGAGGACTGGAGACTATCATGCTGAGTGAAATAAGCCAGTCCCCCCAAATCAAAGGCTGAATGTTCTCTCTGATGTGTGGATGCTAACACATAATAATGGGTGGAAAAGGAAGAATTCCCATTGTTCATTGGATTAGACAAAGGTGAATAAAGAAAAGGAAGGGGAGATGGGAATAGGAAAAGAGTAGAATGAATCTGATATAACTTTCTTAAGTTCATATATGAATACATGACCAGTGAAACTCTGCATCATGTACAACCACAAGAATGGGATCCTGATTAAAGTAAGTTATACTCCTTATGTGTATAATATGTCAAAATAAACTCTACTGTCATGTATATCTAAAAAAAACAAACAAAAAGGAAAAAAAATATTATTCCATTGAACTGGAAGTTCCCTCAGTTTCTGAATCAACAGACCAGGAAGGGGGTTACAGAGTGGATTGGAGTAATTGATCCTCAAAACCAAGAGAAAATTGAACTACAACATCACAATGGAGATGAGGAAGAGCACGTCTGAGACACAGGAGCTCCCTTAGTCTGGCATTATCATGACCTGTGAAAAAAGTCAAGGGAGAGTTGTTATGGTCCAATCCAGACAGGACTGGTAATGGCCCAGGCCCTTCAGGAATGAACATCTGGCTCACCCCAACAGGCAAAAAAAATACAACCAGCTGAAGCGCTTCCCAAAGGCAAAGAGAATACAAAAATGGATGGAAGAGTTATAAATGAAAACTGCAACCAGTTACAGAAATGAGAATCATACTTGTTGTGAGTATTTTCTCTTTATTTTGTTATGCATATGTTTGTATGAAAACAAAAATAAAACAAACAGGTAGAAGGATAGTAAATTCTCACTTCCTATCTGAGCTGGGGCATCCATCTTCTCCTACTCCCAGACACCAGAGCTCCTGATTCTTGGACTTTAGGATTCAGACTGGGACTCACACCACAAGTTCTTCTGGTTCTCCGGCTTGCAGACTCCACATTGTGGAACTTCTCAGCCTCCACAGATGTATGAGTCAATTCCTACAATAAATTTTGAAATATATACACACACACCCATTGCTTCTGTTTCTTGGAAGAACTCAAACACAGAATGCAGAATGGCACCTGTAATAAATCAAAGAATAAAGAGATAAAAGAGATCAAGTGGTTGTGGTCTTTGAAGTAACAGTGAAGAGAGATGGAAGTGTTTGTGATCTGAAAACAGAGTTCAAGATTATAGAGTTGGAGAAGTTCAGGGTGACAATCAGTTCAATTGATGTATTGAACGTAGGTAAAGATTGATAAAAAAAAAAAAACACTGAAGAAATATTCATTAGTTATCTTTTAGGGTGTCACCTAACTATATAGGCCTACTCTAATGTCAAACTAAAGAAATTTATTTAAAATTTCAATAGGGTCTTTTTCTCAGTTATCAAAGTCTATCGTAACCCATGCAATTGACAAAAAGTAAAATCTTGTTAGGTTCAAATTTGAAACTTGAGTGTACCCTATTTATCTTAAAGAATTAAAGTCATCATCCTATAGCTATACACATATACCCATGTTGACAGCAACACAATTCACAATAGCCAAACTATGAACCAACCTAGGTGGCTATCATTCGATAAATAGATAAAGAAAATATGATACACATATACATATATATGTATATCATATATAAAACTCTAACTCTATTGTTAGGGTTTTATTCAGTCATAAAGAAAAATGAAATAATGTCATTTGCAGAAAAATGGGTGACATTAGAGAACATTATGTTAAGCAAAATAAGCCAAACTCAGAAGGTTAAGGATCAAATTTTTTCCTCATATGTGAAAGCTAAAGAGGAAAAAGGACAAGAAAAGTCTGGTGGGAGAATCTCATGAAAATCGGAGGGCCATCAGTAAAGTAGAAGAAAGGAACCAGAGGGAGGGAGGAGGGGAAGGAAAGGGGAAATACTGGGGAATGATATTGGCCAAATTATATTGTTATACTGTGTAAATATACGAGTGTGTACAAATCGCAACATTTGTACAACTATAATTCACCAACAAATAATAAGAAAATATTATTAAATATTTATAGAAAGAAACCTTAAAAAAAAAACCGTACTTGTGGTACATTTGAGTTGGCCACTTAGTTGTCACTGCCACCAAGTGGTCAGCAGTGAGAACTGCATTTAGTGTTAGAATCAATTGTCAATGGGCCATTTGCCTTTTCAAGATCAAGATCAAACTCTCAAGCTTTGTAGGTCTACTAACACTCCAGAATAATATTTGTGTGACAGCTTCCCAGTGAAATGTACAATCTGTCAGTCTCTTACATAAGAAGTTTTATAAAATATGTAGCTTGACAGATGATCTATTCTGACATATTATTCTGACATATTAATAATTTCTTCTGACAATTTGGGGAAAAGTTATTTTCAGAGTAACTGTACACTTATGAAAAAGAAACTCCAATACATCAAAAGGCAGAAAAAGTAGAAGTTCTTGATGGTACCATATCTGTAGGAAGACCTGAATCTCCAGACTTCAGACTTCTCAACGTGGAGGGGTATTTCAATGTGGTTGATGACATGGATATACACAACAAAGTGCATGAACTGCACATGCTATTTTCCTTTTTTTCTGAATAATGGAGCTATTTTTGGTCAAATACATAAAGATACTGTGTATCTTTGAAATAACCATTTGGAAGACAATGAAGAAAAATTGACAGGGATTAAGAGCAATTCGGTGGGCCCTCTCCAGTCTCTCTTTTACTTTGTTGTGGCTTTTCACTAAAACAAGAAAAAAAAATGAAGATTGAAAAATGAATACCTCCTTTGTTTGCTCAACAGTCATTTACTAAGCACCATCCATGGGCCAAATATGGCCTTACCATGTAAGATAAGGTCTACAGTGTTTAGCATGCTGTGAACAAGGAAGATACTAATAAACAAGAGGCCATATTCACTGCCTTATACAGCAGTGATATTTTCACAGGTAAAATTTTAAGAGAGATTTTCGTTGTCAAGGATATTGTGTGTGTCAGAAAGCTTTCTAGCTTTTTACCTGTGTCACAGGTAAAGAAACTGAAGCTCAGAAATGCAGTGAGCAATTGACAAAATGAGATTTTACACACTGGTATATCCTGCAATAAAACCTATGCTTGTCATTTTTATGCTACAAGCAAAGAGGTGGAACCTCTGTTCCTTTGCAACTTTTGCAAAATTCTGCCATATAGCTATTGTAGAAAGCTTTCTGACACACACAATATCCTTGACACCGAAAATCTCTCTTAAAACTTATCTAATGAGAGGCAGATTTAGTTAAGTGACTCCACATTCTTCTCCTGATAATATTTCATCATTTACTTATTGCATTATGTTGAAATTAATCCATCTGCATGCCTCTCTCTGTCACTGGATTGTGTGCTCTTTAGGGCAGAAACCAGGTCAACACCAAATTCAGGCACTGGCAAGAGAAGAAACAAGTAGAACAAGAATTTGCAAAGAGTAACAACTTAGAACTGCCCCATTGAATAGCATCCTCTGCCCCTTCACACCCATTGCTATATCCTGATGGATTCTTGATAAATTTTTATTGGCTGAAACTTACTTGCTGAAGTCTGCAAAGGGAGAATGACATTGCTACAGGGAAGAGTGACAGACTAAGAAATCTCACCTTTCAGATGGATATCTTTTCTTTCTTCCATGAATATAATCCCCCTCCCCATATACTGAAGGAAGAATCCCTTCCAATAATCACTTACTTAAGACCTACTTATCTTTACATGATGCTTTGCCATTGATTTAAAGTATTTTCTTATACTTAATTACATTTGTTTACCTCATTAAGTAGTATTATGATTTGGATCTGGAATGTCCTCCAAAGGCTCGGGTACTGAAGGCTTAGTCCCCAGTGCAGCCATGTTCAGACATGGGGCTTTGAGAAAGGGATTGGATTAAATGAGCTCTGACATCATCAGTGGATTAATTCATTGATGGGTCAATAATGTGATGGCATAATGGGGAAGTGGTGGAAACTCTGGGAGTTAGAACATAGTTGGAGACAGTGGGTCCTTGGGGACATGCCCCTGGAGATTATGTCATGTACCTTTTTTTTCCTCTGCTTTTCAGCTACCATGAGGTGAGCAACTTTGTTTCACCCTGCCCTTCTGCCATGATGTTCTGCCTCACCCAGACCCAGAGCAAAGAAGTTAGCCAATCATGAACTGAAACCTCTGAAACTGTGAGCCAAAATAAATCCCTCCACCTTTAAGATTTTTTTCCTTGGGTATTGTCACAGTGATAAAAAAAAAAAAAAACTAACACAGGTATGTAGGGCAAGCTGTTTTCCCCATTTTTCCCCAAAGAATTTATGGCTTAAAGACATTAAATGATTTTTCCAATGGCACAAGTCCTTAGACTTGATTTCAATTTCTATCTAGAAGCATGCATAGATCTGTTTTCCTTAACATGCTTTTACTCTGAATTTTAAAAATAATTCTGCTATAGACATATTTTATAATCTGAAATTCACTGAATATTTTATATCGTTCTTTACTGTATGGCAGAGCTATTTTTGTTCCAATATATGAGGACATACTGTATCTCTGAAGAGATGAAATTTGTCATGATTGAGATACAGTAAACCATTGAGTTCTCTTCGATATGTTTCTAGATTAATGGTATCTCTCTACTAAAACTGGAATAAATTAATGCTTTGAGTATCTGTGTCATTAAAATCAAGAGCATTTATAAATTACTACAACAACGATTCAAAATATAAATTCTGTAAATATTAAAATGGAGGAATTTAAAGAGAATGGAAGGATAGAGGTTTACATCCATTTGATGGGGGCATGAAATAGGAAAACCTTAGAATTCTGAGGTACTGTTTACCAACAAAAATATTCATGATGCCCCACAGAAATATCATGGTGCCCACAATTATGC
Source organism: Marmota marmota marmota (assembly GCF_001458135.2). Taxonomy (NCBI): domain Eukaryota; kingdom Metazoa; phylum Chordata; class Mammalia; order Rodentia; family Sciuridae; genus Marmota; species Marmota marmota. The sequence continues at coordinate 20,184,148 of NW_025999842.1, read as the reverse complement.
TATTTACAGCTTTTGTGTCATCTCAAACGCAAGGAGAATGGATTGTAACACTCCTATCCCCATATGGTGAGCAGGACATACAGGTGGTTTCCCCCAGGAACTTATAACACCGAAATTAGATATATTAATCATCACACTGGGACAGCATGTTTTAACTGAAATTGTCCTATGAAAACTGGGATATAAGTTTATCCTGGTATTAAGAGTATGCATTTTTTTTCCCAGAGAATGTTGAAAAACAATTATCCCTACAAAGTCTAAAGTACAGTGACACTTGTGCAAGTGAATTAGCTGAGACTGAAAATAAGGCTCTGGTATTTCTATCTCAGTTCAGGCAGCACTGAAACACAGCAGAGGGTTATTGAATCAGATGCAGCAGGATATGTAGACTTCATTAAACCAAAACCCTTCACTTAGATTTGCTCGGTTAAAGTCTTTCATCATTCTCATTTCTCTGATTGCTAGAGATGGTGAGCATTTTTTCGTGTATTTGTTGATTGATTGTAAATTCTCCTCTGAGAAGTGTCTGTTCAGGTCCTTGGCCCATTTGTTGATTGGGTTATTTATTTTCTTGTTGTTTAACCTTTTGAGTTCTTTGTATACTCTAGAGATTAGAGCTCTATCTGATGAGTGAGGGGTAAAAATTTGTTCCCAGGATGTAGGCTTCCTATTTACCTCACATATTATTTCTCTTGCTGAGAAAAAACTTTTTAGTTTGAATTCATCCCATTTGTTGATTCTTGGTTTTAACTCTTGTGCTATAGGTGTCTTATTAAGGAATTTGGGGCCTGACCCCACATGATAGAGATTAAGGCCAACTTTTTCTTCTATTAGATGCAGAGTCTCTGGTTTGATTCCTAGCTCCTTGATCCATTTTGAGTTAACTTTTGTGCACGGTGAGAGAAAGGGATTCAATTTCATTTTGTTGCATATAGATTTCCAGTTCTCCCAGCACCATTTGTTGAAGATGCTATCCTTTCTCCATTGCATGCTTTTAGCACCTTTGTCTAATATAAGGTAGTTGTAATTTTGTGGATACCATCTCACTCCAGTAAGAATGGCAGCCATTATGAAGTCAAACAACAACAAGTGCTGGCGAGGATTCAGGGAAAAAGGTACACTCATACATTGCTGATGGGACTGCAAATTGGTGCAGCCAATTTGGAAAGCAGTATGGAGATTCTTTGGAAAGCTGGGAATGGAACCACCATTTGACCCAGCTATTCCCCTTCTAGAACTATACCCAAATGACCTAAAAAGAGCATACTACAGGGACACAGCCACATCAATGTTTATAGCAGCACAATTCACAATAGCTAGCTGTGGAACCAGTCTAGGTGCCTTTCAATAGATGAATGGATAAAAAAATGTGGCATTTATACACAATGGAATATTACTCAGCAATAAAAAATAACAAGATCATGGCATTTGCAGGCAAATGGATGGCATTAGAGCAGATTATGCTAAGTGAAGTTAGCCAATCCCTAAAAAACAAATGCTGAATGTCTTCTCTGATATAAAGGGGGTGACTCAAAATGGGATAGGGAGGAAGAGCATAAGAAGAAGATTACCACTAAATAGGGAAGAGAGGTGGAAGGGAAAGGGAGGGAGAAGGGTAATTGCATGGAATATGGAAGGAAACCCTCATCATTATACAAAATACATGTATGATGATGTGAGGGGGAAAAAAAGAAGTGTGTCACATTAGATTGGGTAGAGAGAAGCGATGGGAGGGGAGGGGAGGGGAAGGGGGAAAAGGAAGGGCAGCAGAATAAAATAGACACTAGTATTGCTGTATGTATATAGGGGTGACTGTATGACCAATGTGATTCTGCAACCTGTACACTCAGAAAAATGAGAAATTTTACCCCATTTGATTCAAATGTATGATATGTCAAGATCTTGTACTGTCATGTGTAACTAATTAGAAAAAAGTCTTTCATCATTCTCAAGCACAAAGTTGGATATTAACATTTACTTTCTCCTTATATATATATTTTTTTCTAGAATTATATTTAGGGAAACTGTTATATACATAGTATAAAGTTCTAATTCCAAAGATTAAAGGGCAGCAGTTCACAGTGAATCTTTGTGATTGTCTTTTTCCAACATAAAGCACCTCTCATGTTTTGTCAAGTAATAACAGCCAGACTCTGTACCCTGACTCATTAATCACATTAATTAAAGTTCTGGTGCCCAAAATAAGTAAAACTGTTAAAGTAGACTTCCTTCAAAAATACTGAATTAGCCTGTCTTACTTCTATCTGAAAAAACACATTATACCTCAACCTCTTATTGTACTTTATTATATTTTTTATTTTTACCAAAAGATTGCAAATCCCTTATTAGCAGGGATGATATCTTTCCTTGTACCCCCAGTAACTGGAATAATCACTGGTGTGTAGTAGATAGATTGACTTGTTGGTTGACTGGTCTATTGACTAGTTTGTTGTTTTTCAAGTTGGTAGGCTGGCTGGTTGATAGGTTTTGGTTTTATTGGTTGGTTAGCTTCTGGTTGAATGGCTCAATAATATGTTGATTGATTGCCTAGCTGACACACTGATTGTTTAATCAAATTAATGAATGAATTAACTCAGTCAGTGAAGCAGAGTCTTTGGAGTAAGTTGAAAGTGTTCCACCCATTAGTCTCTGGATGTATTATCCTAGAAAATTATTATTATGCTATGGATAGAATTCCACATTAAGTAAAATTTCTTCACTAATGTGCTTTTTTCAGTTCCTAAATATTTTAAACTATTTTTTGCATTTGTTTGTTCTAATAATTTCTAAAACATTGTATTGGATAACTGTATGGTACGATAAAATCCCCCCCCCAAAAAAATTAAAGCTAAGTAACCAATTATAACCCACCTAATTAGTAAATTATAATTCCTTCACAGTATGATACCTCAATTTTAGTATAAGTCTACCCCCATCAGAGTTAGGCCTCATTGATACACAAGATATGAGTAAGAGATTATTGAAAGGATAGTCAATATTTTGAATCTCATCACTTGTCTTTCTTCCTTATAGAATATTTTCTTCAAGTCTCTGAGCATTTGGTTATAGGGGATGGATGTCTTTTAAAAGTTTCACTGTGGTGGGGAAAGTAGGGAGGAAGGAGAGGGATGGAGAAATGTTGATCAATGGGTTCTAAGTTACAATTAGATAGAAGCAAGAAGTTCTGGTGTGCTATAGCACATTGGGGTCACTATACAATAGTAATGTACTGTAAATTTCACAAAGTTAGAGGAAAGGATCTTGAAAGTTTTCACCAATAAGAAATTATAGGAGGAGAGACATATGTTTAACTTGATTTAAACATCATACCATGCTTACATGGTACAATATATACATTACACAACTCATTAATGTAAAATTCAGCATCCATGAGAAGGTAAATGGGGACTTATTAATAAGCCAAATATATCAAAACATTACATATACAATTTTTATGTTTTATCACTTAAAATAAATTTTAAAGATAAATAAAATTCCTTTCAGCTCAAAAAATGCAAATAAAAGAGAAATGAGACTTTACTAACACTTTAGTCCACAGAGGGCACCTTACCACAGACCAGGTACCTAGAAGCAAATGTAAGAAATAAAGAAATCCACCTACAAGAAGGGAGGGACATAAAAGGTAAACTGAGTTTTCACATTGTTTTATTATATTCCAGGTCATAATGAGTTGTGGTTACTAAGATAGCTTACATGATAATCTATGTTCATTCTTAAAAAGGTTGGAAGGAAATAAAGTATAAATTGTTACACAGACATCATTTCGAAAGCTGAGTTTTGAACATAAGCCCCTGTGAGTGAAATGTATGCATCTGCCATGGTCCCTTAGAGAATGTAAATGGATATCAGTAATGACTCATAGTTACCTGAATTAAATTCACAAAAATTGTTTCTTATATGTTTCCCCCAAAGCCTGTTTTCTACAGTGCTTGAGAAACAGCCTCAAGTCATGGTATCGAGAATAAATTTGAAAAAAGTTCTCCTGCATGTGCTCCACAATATGAGAAGAAAAAGGAATTCAGAAGTATTTTGGGTTATTCATTCTCACTTTTAACACCAACAATGACTTCTCAGTGACTTGAAAGTGAATATTAGATATGTGATTTTATTAAAACCAATACATTTAATTAAAATCCATCAGTTTAATTTATAGGTCATTTATTTAAAAAATAAATGTTCTTGTACTGATTATAAAATCACTGTAAAATATGGCTAGCATCAGGAGTGGAAAATAACTCTTAATCATTTGGCAATTTAGAGCCATACTAGACAAGTCATTAATGTAAAATTCAGCAGCCATGAGAGGGTAATTGGGGACTTATTAAGAAGCAAAATTTTATAAAGTCCAGTTGATTGGTAAGGCTTGAAAATTACTGTCAATTGTTCTAAGAGTTCTTCTCAGGTTTCCTAATAATAAGTCTAGGATTTTAAAAAACTATCCTTAATTTTTTTAAAATTCCAATATGTCTGTTCTATAGGATGGTTATAATATAATGATGTAAAAATGAAAGGAGCTAGTAAATGGGTCAACTTGTTGGTTGGTTGGCTGATTGACGGGTTGGTTGGTTTTCTGATTAGTTGGCTGATTGCTCAATTGGCTGGCTGATTGGTAGGTGTGTTGGTTGGCTCAATGGAGCATCATCTTCTTTCATCCCTCTTGGCCCAACAGCCTTGTCAGGATATGATCTTCTTCAGTGCCAGAGGTACAAAAGAGGCAGTGAAACTGCATAATGTCTCTTAAGTCCTAGATCTGGAATTGTCATGCCTTCTCTCTGATCCACATTGAACTAGACAAAGCAGATTGCATGGTCAAGCCCAAAGTCAGGGTTGGTGAAATATGCTCCATCTTTAATGAAGCCATCACAAGGAAATGGATCCAGGAAGAAGAATGGGATCAATAAATCTCTCACAATCCCATAACTCTTTGATTATAGATCCTTTCATGGGACTGGTGTCCATGGGACATACTGTATGAACCATTGCAACATCTTATTGGTATTTTGCAGTGCTTATGTTATGGGTACAAGATACCAAACAGTGACATCCTAAGGTGCTGCAGCCTGAGAGATGTTTAACATTATCAGAAGGTAAGTGAACATCCACTTAGATTCTTAACAGAGAAAGAATTTTCATGTTAATGGGACTTTAAAATCCCTCCTGTTGTCACAGCTTATCAAGAATTCAGCCCCCATAATGAATATAGACACAATTCATTCAGTTTGGAGAGAGAACATGCTCTAAATGTCTCAGCCAGAATTCTGTAAAGCACTTTGGAGGAATCCAGATTCTTCCACAGGAGGTAGTAAAACTAACTTCTCAGAGGCTATGCTTTGAGGAAGTGCAGTATTGAATACCAATCCGGACAACAGATGTCATATCCCTTCCCAGGCCAGGTAGGCAGCTCAAGAACAGCATGGAACCCCAGAAGACAGCCAAGCCAGGCCATCACGTATGTCCCTGAATGTCTCTTAATGAGAAGGTATAGACGCCAGGATCCACTTTGGTCCATGGTATATACCTGTGTGGAGTATAATGTACCTCATTCTCATCAATATATGGTTTTAGTCATTGTACTAATCCTTTTGGTTTTTAAACAAAATCAGATTAGTGATCCTCACCAAGAACTCTTGAACCAGATGAAACTTTCTCTAATATGCATAGCCAGAAATCCATATACAGAGTAGGAGAAAACCAGGTCAGCAGCACATCACCTGTAACACTGAGAAGCCATTAATTAGTAAAGTATAATAGCATCCATCTAGAGTTATTATAAAAGTAAATAATAAATGTAATGATACTGTCAAAAGAATACATAAAAGTGGCACCAAACTGTAAGATGAAGCCACGTATCCTCCGTCCATATCTGTGGAAATTTTCAAACATAAGTAAGGATGCAATTAAATCTCATAAGGTGACATTCTCCTGAATAGTGATCTCCAGAACAAGCCTTTTTGGTGACTGATTCTAGTAAAACACAATGCAACATACTGGGCTAGAATTTTTTTTAATGAAGTATTCATTTTAACAGTATGGCAACAACCACAAAACAGATTTATTTATTTCATCTTTCATTCAGTCATCCTTAAATTATACAATCAGTTGGGATTTGATTGCCATCATCATCTTCATTATTATCAATCACTGGAATAAAGCATTGAAGTCATAGAAGTTAGCATCACAGATAATCCCGGTCTTTTTAAGATGGAATGTCTATGAGTGAGAATAGCAAGACAAGCCAGCCTGTCTACACTTGGAGAAGAGAGGATCTGGTCAGAAATAGCAAATTTGAACAGAAAAATAAACTTTAAGAATTTAATCTGGAAAACACTTAATATGTGTTAATATATAATTAGCCACATTTTTTAAATTTTATCTGAGAAATAGGAAATGCTTTGTCCACAAGGTGTTGCAGAGGTTTAAATAATCAGCCAACAAGATGGACCAAAGTTTTTAAAAAGAAACTTGTTCCTATGGTTATTTTTCCTCAGAGTGGCCTTGAAATCTCCCACCTTGAACCCCAAATGCTCTTTAAATTCCATCTCCTATACTTATCTTCTTGATTTTTTTGCAGAGATTTTAAAGCATGTTCTCATTTAGAGATGTCTTTTTGCTTAAACACTAACTCTAAAGTAGCTTGCAGTTCTGAAATGCATAACCATTGACTCTACACTGGCTTTTAAAAATTCTGATATGTTGAATTTTTGAACCAATTTTTCTCTTTTCTTTTTTCCTTTTTTCTAATTTAATGTGTAATGTATGACATTTTGCTATGCCACTTTGACCACTAATAGGAAAGGGAAGAATTCTAAAAGGTGCTAGGCTATAATGATCCTAATTATTTTAGGGACCACCTATTGAGCTCTTACTGCATGCCAGACCCAGCTAAAGTACTTTTGCATATATTGGGCCCATAAAGCCTCCTACCATCCATAGTAAGTTTTTACAACTCTTATTTTACCAAAGAAGCAATTGAGGATTAGGCACACTAAAGAATATGTCCAAGATCATATGCCTAACAGATTGGGATGGGATGTTGAGTGGGCTGTCTTCAAAATCCCACTGAACCCCCTTTGGATAAGAAGTAATCCAGCCAGGCACTGTGACACAGGCCTGTAATTCCAGTGGCTCGGGAGGCTAAGGCAGGAGGATGGCAAGTTCAAAGCCAGCCTCACAAACTTAGCAAGGCCTTAAGCAACTTAATGGGAACCGGTCTAAAAAAGAAGTAAAAAAAGGGGTGGGGATGTGCACGGTTCAGTAATTAAATGACCCTGGGTTCAATCTCTGGTACCAAAAATAGAAAGGAAGGAAGGAAAGAAAAGAAAAGATCCAACTCCAGTTTCATCAGTGTCATCTTGTTTGCTAAGCAATGACTAAGGCCAGCAGATTTGACCAAAGTGCAAGTATGAAGCTCAAGGTCATTATCAAACAACTTTGCTGGGTTAATAGTTTGGGGGATACTGAAGAGATTTAATCGGATTAAGGCAAAGTTTTTTTTAAAAAAAGAAACTTGTTCCTTGGTGATATTATAGGTTTATTCTTCCCCCCCTCCCTTCCTTTTAACCTTGGGACATCAGTAAATATTTGTTGACATTAAAAAGGTCAAATTTTTATATCTTAACTGCCCAGCTGAAAACACTAACAAATGTTCTTAGGAACCTATGTGACTACCAGAGTCCAGTCCAGAGAAGCGCTTGAAAAAGCAAGCTGGGCAAGAGGAGCAATGTTTTAGGATTCTATTGGAGAAGGCATCCCAAGCTCCTAGGAGAGAGCAGGGCACAGGACAGGCGTTCAATAAAGACGTGCTGATTGGAGGAAGCGTGCTTTAAGTGGCAAAGGTAATCGCGCTCTTGTGGGAGGTGGTGGTGGGGGGTGGGGGCGTGTGGCCTTTTCATTTCCTTGCCACTCATTTCGGTGGAGATAGGGTTGGCAACGGAACAGTTCGAGACTGAGGTCCTAGATCCAGACCCTCCCACTGCTTCCCCACCTTCCCGCAGCTGGAACCAGTTGTGAGCGGTTTTGCTACGAGGGCCTGTGGGATAGGTCTGCTGCCCCTGAGAGAAGAAGGGCGTCTGCATCCGTGTCACTGTGTGCAGGCTGAGGCCAGTGAGCCCCATTTGGCTTTTCCGCTACTCCGGTGTCTGGGGTGCAGCGCGCGGCACAGCGGCGACCGTCCGGCGCGCGCTCCACCCGCCGCTCCTCCCACCGGGCGGGTTCACCTTCAAGTGTGCGGTGGTTGCCGGGATCTTCCCTCCATTCCCAGAAGGTACAAAGTTTGGTTCTGTGGAGTCACCTGCGGGACTGAGCTGGGGCGGATGGCCGGCGGGTTTCACACTTATTCGGTAAAGAAAGAGGACACGGGTGGAAAGAGCTGGGGAGTGACTTTCTGGGAAGTAATCGCCCCAACCCAGAAAGCCGGAGCGCAGGGACTCGTGCACCCGGGTCTTTATGGCAGTGAATGAGTTGAAATAAAGTAGCAAAGGCGAGGCGCTGCTCATTGGTTTGTGTTTTTCTAACCAAGACTGCAGGGTACCTTTTCCGAATTAAAAAAGCCAAATACAGTTCATCCTCTAAAAGTTCCCCTTTGTCCAAGTCCCATGTTTGCACTCTCAGATGGCCTTCTGTCAAGTACCCCTCCCGCTCCCGCACTTGGTTACATTTCTATTATTCATATGTTACATATCCCCTGTAAGGTCATCTGAACTTCCCAGAGACCCTAAGGAAGTTTGTGAATGTCAGGGGGCGTGGGCAGAAGGGAGGTGGGCCTTTGCCAGTCAGCGTGCAGCTTCTTAGAGACTTTGAGAAATTCTTCCTAAAAGTACTTTCTTTAGCAACAAAAGAGAACCATGCTTCTTGTACTCCTTAATAAGACTTTGCCTCAAAGCCTGACTTTGAGATAGTTTTCTTATTAAATGTTCTCTAAAACTACTACTAAAGAATTAGCCATAAACATGAAATGGTCTTGGGCTTGAGGTATACACAGATACTTGACTGAACTTAGCTCACTGCAAATTTGGAGGTGGTGTGTTTTCAGGGAATGTTTTATAACTTTTTAATTTTGCATTTTCTACTTAAATAATAATCTGTCAGTATAATTTAGTGGGTGGTGAGGTTAGGGGTTTGCTGATTGTCTGGTTATGAATAGGATGAGTTGGTAGCCCAATATTTGTGTTTCATTTCGATCATGACATCTGTTTAATGTCACAATTGAATTGGCTTTGCAGAGCAGACATGCCCTTATCTATTGTCTGGTGGCTATGACAAGATAATTACAGGGGCAATATGCTTGACTCTTAGCCTAACACAGGTTGTTAAACTGCATAAAGCAATCCAATTCCAAGGAAAGAGTTTTTCTAGCCTAGGGAATCAAGTGTCATCAATGCACAGGCCACCTAAGGTTTCTGAAATATTAATGTAGATTGTTAAGCAAAGATTGAATAGGGAAAGAAAAAACCACCAGGCACTTTAAAGAGGGACCAAGAATAGTCCCAATTGCTAGTGAGAGAACTAATTTCCTTTTCTACTATCATCTGGGCTTCCCTCGAATTCCCAAAATGGATTGGGGAGGGTGTCTATTGCTGTAGAATAAGAAGTTCAATATCTGTTTTAAGAGGCAAGCCTCTAGCACTTAACACAAGTGGTAGGCTAAATGTGCAAGGGGCACCAATTGACCTGCCAGGACCACAGACTCCCTACATTACTATTTTAGTCCCTGAGTTGGGTGGGGTCTCTCCCTCCACTGGACCACTGGAAGCCCATTAGATCTAGTGATGAGGGCAGCCTCTGGTCAGAGGTCCCAGGTACACTGTCCCAGGGACAGTCACAGTTCTCACTGCACAAAGGATGGGAATCACTCCTGTGCTTTGAAGAAGCCTGAATACCTCTGCTTTCCAACATGACAACCCCTTCCCCACTGTGACACCCCTTCCTTCAACCCACCTGGAAGGATCCAAAGCTATTACCTTACCCTCAGATCCCTATGCACTTATTTTTAACATTATGACCCACAAAAGTGAAATAAATAAAAGTGAAGGAAATTGAGGAAAGCTGGAGGTAGGAAAGAAGAAGGGGAAAGTTTTGTGCCTCAGGTCTTAAGAAAAGAATGAACCTTTGTTAACAGCCTTTTCTGCTTTAGGCAATGTTCAGATGCTTCATTTTTGTCAAATCCTCAGGATAACTAGGTAAGATAGATAGTATTATTCCCACTTCTCCCATGGGGGAACAGGCTCAGAAAGTTTAGTGGCTAAAACCACACAGCTGTAAAGCCAAAGGAATAGATTAGGACATAGTCCATTGAACTCTACCTGCAGGAAGGTAAGTGTTCTTTAATTGTAAGAGCTGATTTAAAAAAAAAAAAAAAAAAAAAACCAGCAGCTCTGTCCTCCATCTACATCCATCTTCAGCTTTCCTGAGGAGGCTGAGCTAGGACCAAATCTGCCTGTAGCCATGTCCCAGGAATGTGTATACATGTCTGGGGTTTCTTTCAAGATATTTGGCCTCACCAGCTGCCCTGTCCCTGCCATTCCTCACCCTTTACCTCCATTTTTGCACACTCTTCATTCCTCTAATACCAAACTATCAAGTACTAGGCTTCCAGAACCATTGACATGGGCTCTTTTTCTCTTGGGGCACCACCTTTTCACTTCATGCCTTCATGATGGTAGATGTCATAAAGATCACTCCAAATAAAACAGGAAATGCACATTTAAGGGCCCATAGTAGATGCAGCTTCAAGGTCTAAGGAATCCAATAAATTTGTGGTGCACTTTATTGAATTAAAATAGAATTTTTACTCTTTCTAAATTCTCAAACCTAAGAGAGTTCCTGTTGGATCTCAGCATTTGGCATGACTATCAGATCACCCATTTCAGTAAATACCACACATGCGCACACACATGCATGCACACACAGTCAGTAGTATATCCTGTGACTCTAACATGCTCAGAGACCTAGCTGGAAACCATGCTTTTATTCTTGAAGATTTATATTAATATGTAAAACATTGGCGAAGTTTTACTATAGGGAACTCAAGTTTCATACACTCAGTAGCTCATTACCCCAATTTGGAAATAATTTGTGTACTAGTGGGTTGCTAAGTATTGAAAATACTGAAGTCTCACCAACTGGGTCCCACCTTGATATTCCAAATCTTCAAGAAAAGTTTTGGCCTTTATGAGGTCAGGTCAGGGGAAAGCAAAGGGAAACATCTGGGAACCATTGTTTCCACCATGTTTACAGGAAAGAGATCAAAGGCCAACCACATGGCTTTAGAGGCAGACAGAACTGGGTTTAAGTTTTGACCCTATCACTCACTCACAGGGGAACCTGAGCAAAGTTCCTATTCTCTTAGCCCAGTGTCCTCTTTTGCAAAATAAAGATAAAATTGCCTGCCTTTGAAAGTTACTGTGAAATTTAAATAGAAAAATGCACACAAAGAGCTGAGTATGATATCAGGCATATTACAAAAGGTCTGTAAATTTTTTTTACAATTGATCCTTCACATTTCTGTGTTGGTTTTCTATGTCTTCCTTTTTTTCATTGAAATCTAGACAGTAATTTTAAACTGGGGGTATATTTCCATAAGCATAAACTTGAATGTTCTTTGATGATTGGAAATGCTTGTTTTTAGCATGTGCTTTGGATTTATTTTCCTCATTAGAGTCACAGGTGTGTTTGTGAGTATGACTGTGCATTAAGGCTGGTTTCATCATTGACTCCTAAAGACCTTGGGAAGTTAACACCAGTCATGGATAAATATTTTCTGATAGCCATTCTTGAAAAGAAATTCAGTTTGTTGTTCATTATATGTAAAGAATTACATACCTAATAATAGTAACTTAAGTCCAATAGTAGTGAGCTTTTAAGAGATGCATCCTGATCCTTCCCAGTATTTGAGAATGATCAAAAGCGAGAAGCAGACTGGTAGAGGATAAAGGGTAAGGTCTCTCTATTTTGTCTGTACCACTGACAAATGCTGTTGGTTGAGTATCCTCTTTTTTCTTGCATTGAGTTTGGATCTCTAAGTGCTTCAGATAAATCTATGTCCATTTCTTTCTATGAAAGGAAAGATGAATCTAAATTGTTTTTTCAGTACTGATGATTGAACCCAGGGGCACTTCACCACTAAGCTCTATCCTCTTTTTATTTTATTTTGAGTGGAACTCTGTAAGTTGCTTAGAGCCTTACTAAGTTGCTGAGGCTGGCCTTGTGATCCTCCTGCCTCACTCAGCCTCCAAAGTAGCTGGGATTACAGGTGTGCTCCACCATGCTTGGCTCTGGATTATTTGTGACCATTCTTCTAATTGCACTCTTCCAATGTTTGGTGTCTTAAGGAGCATGTAGCACTATAGCAGCCATAATCAGTGGGAGATTCTACAGAAGGGACGACTAGGAAAAGATCACACGTTCTGCAAAATGTCCGCAAAGAAGAGTTTGTCTCTTTTCTGGTTTTGTTGTGCTTATATGGAAATGTAATGTGCCCCATCCACATATTCCTTAAGAAAGACCACTTTTATCATTTGGTATCCCTGAGGGAAAGCCTTACATGATGAGAACAGGCAGTGGAAAAAGAAGGAAAAGGTCTGGAACCCTGTTGTCATCATTAGCACTGAAGTAAGCAATCTTAGAAATACCATTCTCTTCCACAGTGAAAGTGCCCTCAGTGGACCTCTCTGTTATGTTTAAGCTGATAGGGCTGGGTCTTCTTAAACTTGCAGGTGAAGGTATCCCACATGAATTGCACACCAGCCAAAGAATACCAAACCAGAAACCTCTTGCAAGAAAATCATTCTAAGATAAAATGGATTCACTATTCTCCGGTGTCTATGGCTGCCTTTGTACAGGGAATGAGATTAATGATTTTTAATTTAGTCTGTTTTCTGTCTCAATACTTTTTTGAAAACAAGATTAACCCTCTGTGTGTCTATTGTTAATATATTTTATTATTTTGTTTTATTATTGACTTGCCAACAACCTACCAAGAAATAATATTTTGTACCCACATAAAATCTTTTGTCATTTTTATTTTTCCATATTATATAACTAAGTCACTTTTCGTTTCTTTAATATATTTATTGATTTATTTCTATTTTGTTTCTTTTTACCTCTTAATATTTATATTTTATTTTTCCATGTAATATTTTGATCCTTTTTTCGCTTTCAGTATAGTTTATCTTTTAAATATATGCATGTGCATACATACTTTTGGAAGAGGCATGATGTAGTAGGAGAAGCATGGCATTTTGTGTCAAACTGGTTTAAATTCTGGCTCTGGTCTGTCCATGTAGTTTTTGACAAATTCCTTAAACTAAAAGCAAAAGCAGTGACAGTGAGCATGGAACGATGTAATTACAGAACCAGTCCTAAAGGAGATGTAAAGATTAGGATGTCAGGCTACATGCCTTGAGAATTTTTAATTACATACTGATCAAAAAATGGAAGAAGAGAGAAAGAAGGTGGGAGGTAGAGTGAATGGCCTCTGGTGTAATAAATGTGAACCAAAAGATTTATTATTTAAACTGACAAGTACTCAAAATATTAAGAACATTAAAATATACAAAGATTAAAAATAAGAATATACCATCTTGACCAAAATTGAGTAGTGCAGGGCCAGAAGGGATGTAACAAGGAAATGGGAATGGGCTAACGCTATTTTCCATATTGAAGAACTAGGAGATAATATCTAAAGAATTAAAATCTAAAAGTGGTATATAATATTAAACAAAGGTTATCTTCAAAGCAAAAATACATCTCTCTAAGTGTGTTAGAAAAATCAAAAAAAAAGTGATACTGAAAAATACAGAAAAAATAGATAATTTCTCTCATATATGTATATGTGTGTATATGTACAGTAAATAAGCTATGAAAGACTTCTAGGCTTTTTTGTTACTCAAGATAATAAATCTTTTGAAAGCCATTTATGTTGTTTTTTTAAGAAAGAGAGAGACAGACAGAGAGAGAGAGAATTCTTTAATATTTATTTTTTAGTTATCGGCAGACACAACATCTTTGTTTGTGTGCGGTGCTGAGGACCGAACCCGGACCGCACGCATGCCACGTGAGCGCGCTACCGCTTGAGCCACATCTCCAGCCCCATTTATGTTGTTTTTTGAAGCTGGCAACTGAAAGCATCCTTACTGATCAACCTACCAGCTACATGATACCTAACCAGAAGCCCCTTGCAAAGAAACCAACCCTTCCCTCCAGAGTTAAAACCAAATATATCTGTTATGATAGATGCAGAAGAGTTCATTTTCACCTCTATATCAAGAAAATAATTACAAACTGACTTATAAAGCAATATCCAACTCTATGCTGTAGATAAGGCATAACTTAAAGTGGTTCAAAAAAGTTGAAAAATAAAAAGTGTATGCAAAAGTATATCATATAAACACAAACAGATGCATATTTTTTAATAACATGAGATTATAAGATCAAGGAATTCTAAAGAAAATGGTGTTTTAAGGTGGAAATTTCAATAATGCTGAATATTTCTAGGAAACCAACTAAAATAAGGACACAGAAAAATTTCTTGGATTTAGCCAATAATGAGATTGAGCAATCTTGAAAAGAATGGTTTTATTGAGGTGATGAGGCAAAACCTACAGTGTGAAAATCTCAACTTTTTTTTTCCAGCAATTATGATCATACTTGCTTCTGAAAGTTCAGAGTATGGGGCAGGGCTATGTAGTAGTGTATGGCCTTCATAACAGGAAAGATGACTGTCGGATATATTCTAGCTCAGATGACTGTTTGCAACCTAGTTCTATTCACAGCATCCTCTATAAACAAATATGTAATATGAAGATTCAGGAGCAAGAACAGGGGTTTTGTTCATTTGTTTGGTTTTGTTTTTGCAGGACGGGTTACTAATACAACAACTGGCCCTAGCCACATATTCCTTAAGAAATATCACTTTCACCAAGAGAATGCCCCACCTTGGGTGCCCCGAGGAAAAATGAGGTGATGAGCATCTAGTACCACTCTCTTCTTGTATCTGCATGTAACAAATAGGCTTCTTCCTCTGACATCTAGTGTTGGGTGTTCTATTCGACCAACCTGTATTGGGAGTTTAGGGAGAATTGGAAAAAGCCATTTTCCCATGAAGAATTCATCCATTCAACTCCATGCACCCCTATTAGCATCCTGGATAGATTTTATTATGTCATAGGTATTACATTTATGAACAGTCTCCCTGAATGGAGTTAGAGAAAGGTAAATTGATGTGAGTCATTAGCTAATGCTTCAGTTAGGTGGTAGCTGCTGGTACACAGTAACTGTGAAGTAAGTGTTGGTTATCTTGAAGTGACTGAAAGGCTGAGAAGGAATATTGCTGAGGTGGGAGAGGAAGCTATTATAACTGCAGAGAGAGTAGAACTTTGTGAAGAACCCAGAGGACATTCAGCTGAGTAGAACACAGAGATGGGGGCCCAGGGTTTAGGAAGCCCTGAAATCAGAGTCTAGAATATGGAATTAGATGCAAGATATACAGGAGGGATGAACGTTGGAGAGAAAAACTGTTAACTCTGCCAACAAGTATGTGTTGAGCTTATGTTGGGCATGCATAGTATCTTACAGTTTGAGGAAAGTGGCGTGTAAACACAGAACTAAAAATTAGGAAGTATACACAAAACCTTGGAGTATACAGGAGGGAGAGACTTCCAGCACTGGAAATAACCAGGGTAAGCCATTGTGAAAAGAGGACTTCTCCACATCATCAAGAAAGAAAAGAGATTTTCACAAAGAAAATAAGTAAAGGCACAAATTTGAAATTAATAGAAATAGTAATAATCAAGACTTACTTCACTGTCACTGTGAACTATAACTTCCCAGCACCATCTCATTTCCTCACAAATGTATGCAGTGAGTTACATGATTCTCCTTGAACAGATACGGAACCGAGATTAAAAGAAGTTGATAATTAAATCAGCGACCTTGCGCCTAATGGAAGAAAAAGTAGGCCCAAAATCTCCACCATATCAGATTAGGCCCCAACTTCCTTAAGACTCCTATAGCACAAGAATTAAAACCAAGAATCAATAAATGAGATGGATTCAAACTAAAAAGCTTCTTCTCAGCAAAAGAAACAGTGAGGTGAATAGAGAGCCTACAGAATGGGAGCAAATCTTTACCACAAGCACATCAGATAGAGCACTAATCTCTAGGATATATAAAGCACTCAAAAACCTTAACATCAAAAAAAAATAATAACCCAATCAATAAATGGGCCAAGGAACTGAATAGACACTTCGCAGAAGAGGATGTACAATCAATCAACAAATAAATGAAAAAATATTCAACATCTCTATCAATTAGAGAAATGCAAATCAAAACCACTCTAATATTTCATCTCACTCCAGTCAGAATCACAGCTATCAATGGGGCTGGGGATGTGGCTCAAGCGGTAGCGCACTCGCCTGGCATGCGTGCGGCCTGGGTTCGATCCTCAGCACCACATACAAAGACGTTGTGCCCGCGAAAACTAGAAAATAAATATTAAAGGGTTCTCTCTCTCGTTCTCTCTCTCTCTCTCTCTCTCTCTCTCTCTCTCTCTCTCTCTCTCTCTGTCTCTCTTTCTTTAAAAAAAAAAAGAATCACAGCTATCAAGAATACAAACAACAATGAGTGTTGGTGAGGATGTGGGGAAAAAGGTACACTCATACATTGCTGGTGGGACTGCAAATTGGTGAAGCCAATCTGGAAAGCAGTATGGAGATTCCTTGGAAAACTTGTAATGGAACCACCATTTGACCCAGCTATCCTGCTCCTTGGTTTATACCTAAAGGACTTAAAAATAATGCTACATACATACATAGCCATATCAATGTTATGGCAGCACAATTCACAATAGCTAAATTGTGAAACCAACCCAAATGCCCTTCAGTAGATGAATGGATAGGGAAACTTTAGTATATATACACAAGGGAACATTACTCAGCATTAAAAGAAAATAAAATCATGGCATTTGCAGATAAATGGATGAGTTGGAGAATATCATGCCAAGTGAAGTAAGACAATATCCAAAAAACAAAGGCTGAATGTTTTCTTTGATATGAGGATGCTGATTCATAATGGTGATATGGGGGTGAGGAGTATGGGAGGAATGGAGGAACTTTACATATGGCAAAGGGGAGGGAGGGGAAGGAAGGGAGTAAGGGGGTAGTAATGATAGTAGGATGAGTTATACATCATTACCCTAAGTACATGTATGAAGACATGAATGGTGTGAAAATACTTTGTGTATAATCAGTGACTTGAAAAAATGTGCTCTATATGTGTAATATGAAATGAATTGCATCTGCTATCATGTATAACAAATTAGAATAAATAAATAATTTAATAAAAAAAATAAAATTTTTTTAAAAAAGAAGTTGATAGATTTGCCTAGAATCAGCCCAACTTATCCATTCCTAGCTACACACAGCACTGTCCAGATCCTCCAAAGGACAAGGACTTTACCAGAATCCAGCCTTCAGTTTTCAGTAAAACCGCTCTAGTCACAAGCATCTGCCCAGCAATGGAACATTTATTTTTCTTATAGTCACCCTCTTCTTTGATATTTTTTTAAACAAAATTTTTTGTAGTTGTAGATGGACAGCATGTCTTTTATTTATTTATTTAATTTTATGTGGTGCTGAGGATTGAACCCTCACATGCTAGGCAAGTACTCTGCCACTGAGCTACAACCCTAGCCCTCTTCTTCAATCTTGAAACCCATTCATACAGGGAAGTGCTTAGCAGAAAAAAATAGGTGAATTCATTTCAACTCTAAATAAACATATATTTGTCTCTGTCTTAAATATGGAATATTAAGTGATAGATACAGGAATTGCTAAATTTTTGTCTGAGCTACAGCTTAAGGCAAGCTACACCTTTAAAATTAAAAATAATAAAAAGGAGAAGAAATAAGCAAAAAAAATACTATGTTTGATGGCCAAGTTAAAGATTAGCAGCTTGGAAGGCCCCAAGACATTTATTTTTACTGTAATACATTTCTGATTGTCAAACTAAAATGTCTCTTATTGTATAGCATTTGACCTATTTGAAGAAGTGCAAATTATCTAAGGGTTTTTCCTTTGTTAAATTCACAGCCCTATTTTGACATCCACTCAAATATGTAATAACTTTTTATCATAAAACCAGCAGAAATGAATACTAAATTTTTCATGCAACCCTTCTGGGATTGTACTGTCGGAGTGGATATATCTTTTCTTTGATGTTTTTGAAATTAGTTTTATGTAATCAGTACCTGTCAGTGGGACACTGAATATTGACAGAATAAAGAATTCTTCCACTTTCTCGTTGCTATTAAATACCTCACTGTCAATTTTTAGAACATGCAAGATTTGACTCAGCCCTGAAATTTCCAACATAGATGGTATTTTACATTTGTGATAGTAATCATTGTGTCCTTGAAAAGGTTATATCTAGAAGATATTCTCTCTCTCTCTCTCTCTCTCTCTCTCTCCCATCCTCCCTCCCCCACACCTCTCTCTCTCTCTCTCTCTCTCTCTCTCTCTCTCTCACACACACACACACACACACACACACCTATACCTTCCATGCAGTTTTAAGTCCATCCCACATACCCAGACAACTCTTCACTGCCTCTCTGAGAGGGCCAGGGGATGACCTATGTAGTTCTATGGAATTGCCTGGACCTCCTATAGCCTCTCTGAGGCTTTTGAAATGATCTGACCAGGGTATTGGTAGAAACAGCTTCAGTGTCAGGCTGCCCTGACCTGGCAATGAGAGGCTCTCACAGAGGGCACGCTCCAGATACAGGGGTGTACACCGACCTTCCTTTGACTCTTCTCACTCTCCTCCACAGTTGGGTCTGGTGCTGAGGACAATTCACATTCCTGGAAAATAGCACATCTTAGTTAAATTAATGCCAACAAAGCACCCTAAATTGATTAAGTGAAGTCTACTAGTATGCTTTTAGAATGCTTCCCTTATTGTAAACTACAGAAGAGAATTATCAGCTTATAAATTAAATTGGCTAAATTAAACAAAAATCTGTAACATTAGTCACCATTTTTATATGAGGCTATTTTGATGCTAGTAAATTTTCAGCAGGAAACAACTCTTTTGCAAATTACAACTTGTAGGTCAGCTGGACACAGTGCCAGGCCATTATAATTTTTTTCCTTTTTAATTACTTGGCCAAGAAGGAACATAAATTTTTCAGAAATTTTCTACTTTAACTCTGTTTACTATTATAACTCATGTAATTCTTACAAAGGATATAATATCAGGATTATATTAAAGGGTATTAAATTAGCAACAATATAGCTAATCATTATATAAGTTATCAAGGACATTTTCTATTGTCAGCTTCCAGGGCAGCTTTGCCCAACAGAATTATGAGCCACAAAGGCAAGCCACGTGTATCATTTTAAATTTTGTAGTAGCTGCAGCTAAAAATAAAAATAAGTGAAATTAATTTGAATATATTTTATTTAATACATTACTTTAAAAACATTATTCCGTATGTAATTCAATACAAGAATGGATTTTGCATTTTTACACCTAATAGTCAAAATCAAGTATACATTTTTATACTTACAGCACACCTTAATTCAGACATACCACATCAAATGATCAGTAACCCCCTTGTGGCTAGTGACTACTGTGGTTGTAAGGTAAAGTTCAGGGTCACATGCATGCTGTGCTCTGAGGGGATAGGATAAAGGATGAATTAAAAATGACTTCTACCCTCTGAGAGGGCTAAGTGTTGGGAGTCAATCCAGGTGGGGACCTCCTTTGGGTAAATAGGGCTGCTTATATGCATCTTTCTGCTAATTAGAGACACTCTAGTCACCTGACTTCCAGGTGTCAGAAAATGGGCACAAGGTGCTAATTTTATTAAGACAAAACACTCTACTATCATTATCCAGAAGACCACTTTAATATACAACTGTGCGATATCTACAAAATAAACACTCCCACATACACACTAGGATGTGCACCTTTGAGCAGTGCATAACCTGCACAATATACCAGAAGCCTGGCCGTGGTACCTTCCTCCCCCTAGTTCCTCCCTGCCCACACCCTAGTCAATATCACAACAAGACTCTCTAATTTAGTATCCTGCTTTGGAAAGTCCACTGCCCCTCTCACCCTAACTGCAGCATAAAATTGTGAAGAGGATACATTTATGGTGTTCAAACCTTCTTTGTTCTTCCCCAGCCTCTGTATGTCCTCTTTTTCCTTCAGGGAGTGCCACTATGTGGCTTTTCTAAAGAGCTGCCTTGAACTCCCAGTAGCTTCTTTCAGAGTCTTAAAGGCTGGCAAGACCAGGAAATTCCCCTTAAAACACGACTGCTTTCAGAGAAGGTTCTGATGGAAGTTCTTAATTCCATACCAAGCATTTAATACATTACTTTCTTTCCTTGGGGATTTTCATATCATAAGCATCATTTGTACCACGCAGAAGAAAGGCTACATTCTCAGTTAAATTAATTTCAAGCATCAGTAGGCAAGGGCGAAGAAGGGCAGCTTCCTGGAGCTGCTGAGCTGTTGCTAATGAAGCTCCAGCCTGCCCTGCCTTGGGCTGGGGCCGCCAGTCAGGCCCTTCAGCAGCCGGCCTTCCCTCACATTCCTCTAGACCTTTGCCACATCATGTGGGAATAGCTGCCTAAGTTGATTCTTAAAGTGAGGTTTTTCATGCCTTCCCAATTTGTGGGTATGATTCTTGAATTTACCACATATTAGAAGTATCCACGTTTACTTTATATTCATTTCCAGAACAGCAATGATATGGCCCAAGATTGATCATTAGCATGATAAATTATACTTATAATCTAGCAAACTTCAATATGGTTGAATTAATTAAAAGTAGCCTCATTTTTATGAGGCTCCTTAATGCTGAAGCTGAAGCAATAGCATGACATTTTGAGCTTCTAATTCAACACTTTCTTTTAAAACATGGACAGAGGAGTGGAAGTGCCTTATCCAGTAGGCACAGTAGCCCAGGGCCAACAGTGTTTTCAGGAGTCAGTGGATGTGTATTCATTTCTTTTCAGATTCGGAAGAAAAGCTGGATTTTATTTGTCTTTATGCCCATGTAGCTGTAAAATACAATTTTTCATATTTTCCTTGGAGGAAAGGACCCAGGAAAGGAAAAATGTCTCAAGCCTGTGAGCAATGAAGCAGTACTTGCTGGATGGTTTCCAGCCCCCATGAACAACCTCAGAGATATTCTGTTCTTCCTAAGCAAAGAGTAATTTCCTTCAAAGATTTTTCTCCCACTACTTCCCTAACAAAACAATGAGCTGAAGTTGTTCTAACAATCTAAAAAATATTAGAAAAAGAAGACATAAAACAGGAGAGTCTGGATTCTCTAGCCTATTTTCAAATCTACAAAAAGCATTCCCTCAGTTAATACAGTTCAGGGTCGAAGGAGATATTTTAATGTGCTAATTAAAATGTTAAGTACTGCTTGAGCAGAACAAAATCAATTTTTATTCACACATTTTGAGAGTGATTCATGAATGAGTGGGATAACATGTCAGACTGTATCTCAGGCCCTATTTGCCTTATCAAAAGCTAAGTATTTACCTACCTCAAACCAACTTTACTAAAATATAACTTCATTACAGCAATGAAGTCAAAGCTAAAAGAGAATCAACAAGTCAGTAAGTATTAGAACTAGGCCTCTATAAGCCTAATATTGCTTTTTTAAAATCTTTTATTGATTTCATTTTTTTAAAATACACAACAGCAGTGGAATGCATTACAATTCTTATTACACATATAGGGCACAATTTTTCATATCTCTGTATATAAAGTATGTTCATGCCAATTTATGCCTTTATACATGTACTTTGGGTTTTTTGCATTATAATTCTTAATACACATATATATCACAATTTTTCATATCTCTGTTTGTATATAAAGTATGTCTTCATACATGTACTTTGTATAATGATGTCTATCACATTCCACCGTCTTTGCCAATCCCCTGCCCCCTCCCTTTCCTTCCCACCTCCCTGCCCTATCTAAAATTCATCTATTCCTCCCATGCTCTCCCTCCCTACCCCACTATGAGTCAACTGTCTTATATCAGAGAAAACATTCGGCATTTGATCTTGGGGGGATTGGCTGAATTCACTTAGCATTAACTTCTCCAACGCCATCCATTTACTTACAAATGCATGATTTTGTTCTTTTTTTAATGCTGAGTAAAATTCTATTATGTATATATGGCACATTTTTTTATCCATTCATCCACTGAAAGGCATCTAGGTTGGCTCCACAGTTTAGCTATTGTTAATTGTGCTGCTATAAACATTGATGTGGCTGTGTCCCTGTAGTACACTGTTTTAAGTCCATTGCTTTTGATGTAGTGGAATGTGTGAGTTGCTGACAAGAGAAGCAACTTGTCTGTAGCAAAAGGCCAGTGAGTATGTGAGACAAGGACCTAAGGATGCAAATCACTTAAATTAAATGGAAAACTCGAATCCTCATAGACCTAGAACCCTGTCAACAGTCTTACTGCAAGGCTTGGGAGATCTTTTGGAAGCGACTGGATGGATCTGGTGTAAAAGAAGCTGCTGGAAGGTGAACCTAAGTAGAATGCAGGGTTTGAAGACACCTGGAAGTCTGGTGGATATAATTGCAAATATAAGGTAGCTGAGGAGCACTATTAAAAAGCCACAGGAGATGCTACATGAAAGTGGACAGGCTTGGCCAGCTTGCAGCAGCCACACCTGGGTACCTGTTTTTGAACAAGGGCATGAGTAGACAATCATGAGGGGTTGAGCTGTGGGAGCAGTTTTGGCTACACAAATAGAGACTGCAACAGCTTTGCTCCTTCACACCATCAATCACCATTTATGACTTCATCTCCTTGGGTACCCGTGCCATCTGGAAATGCC
Source organism: Marmota marmota marmota (assembly GCF_001458135.2). NCBI lineage: Eukaryota > Metazoa > Chordata > Mammalia > Rodentia > Sciuridae > Marmota > Marmota marmota. The sequence continues at coordinate 20,161,250 of NW_025999842.1, read as the reverse complement.
CCAAAGCTGTGCATAGTTGGTGCTCACCAGATTATAGCTGGGTTTTATATGGTTGAAAATCCTCAGATATAAAAAGATTGAGACTTGTGCAAAATCACATAATTTCCTAAGGCTATAGATTCTGAACTGAGATATAGATTATATTATATGTGATCATTCTGGTTTGAGTAGATAAAGATTATGCAGCTAAAAGTGTAGGGGAAAAGAATAATAGAGTTTTGTTAGGCAATCAAAATACTATGTTATTTTCCATTTCTGGTATTTTTAGCTTTCTTACATTTTTCATATCTTTGTTTCATTTTGAAAAAGTATTCACTTTTTTATATTTTTTAAATTGTTAATAGACCTTTATTTTATTTATTTATATGTGGTGTTGAGAATTGAACCTAGTACCTCACACATGCCAGGCAAGTGTGCTACCACTTAGCCATAGCCCCAACCCCACTTTTAAATTTGTTTTATATTATTATTTTTTTAACTTGTTCTACTTGGTTGTATATGACAGCAGAAAGCATTTCAACTCTTCATACACAAATGGGCACAACATTTCAGTTCTCTGGTCGTACATGGTGTAGAGACACACCATTCGTGCAATCATACATGTACCTAGAGTAATCATGTCGATCTCATTCCACCATCTTTCCTACTCTCATAATCATTCCCCATCCTCCCCTTTGTCCAATCCAAATCACTTTTAAATTTGTATTGATAACTTTATATTTTTCTTAAAGACCCACCCTGATTGTATAAGAAAAAGTACTACAAATCCTACTGTATGCATGACTACACCCCACTGTGAGCTCTGATTCCTGCATCATTCCAATGGAGAGAGTCTTCTCTCCAATTACATTAAAAAAGAATTCAAAAGAATGAGGCTAGGACTGTTGAGACAAAGAGTAAAGTGACCTTCTATATTAATCAAAGTTGAGCATAAAGTTTAGTTGTTCACTGTTTGGCTACTGAGAATAAATAACCAAGGAGATGCATGAGAGACTGAAATGAAGTGGTGGTTATGTTTAAAATGCACTTCCAAACTACTCAACCATATTTTGACATCATCACCGACTCATGGTGTATTCACCATTGGAATAAATTCCATTGGTCTCTTCTGTCCAGCATCCCCTGGTCACTTGGAGATAAATGAAAAACTAAGAAGTGAGAGGTGGGATAGCTCTTGGGAGGTTCCTTCTAGCTGAGAGATGACCTAGTCATTTCAGGAGCTGTCTGGACAGCATCAGTAGATGGAGATGGAATTATGGGTGTGATCCCCTTTCCTCTGTTCTCTTCAAGCTCTGACATGCTTAGAACTAAAAGCTGGTGCTTTGTTTCTAAACCCATTCTCTGTAGCTTAAAGGTCAGAGCCTTAACCTCAGCCCTGTCTTGGTTCCCAACGCTTTCCTACAACTCTCACCATCTCATCTCCATCCCAGGGGCTCACACCAGCAAGCACACTCTAGGGCATAATGATGGTCATGATGGGGATGATAATGGCTGACAGTACTAGAACACATTATTCTCAGAACTTTTTTGTGATAAATCTTTTATGACAATACTGTCATATTATTCATCACAACTGTAGTCTGAGTTAAGTACTATTATTGTTACTATTTTACATAGGGAAACTGAGACTTGGAGAGATTACTTAATTGGTGTTACAGATTTCAAGCAGCAGAACAATCAAACATTTATATAACCGCAAGCCCTTAAATATTGGGGTGTGACTTGAGGTCTTCATCAAGTTCTTGTTGATCTTATTTGTTGCTATAGACACTATGTATGTTGAAAGAATAAATAAAGTATATGCCGAGAGATCATTAAAAATGGAGATTCCCCAGAGTTTCAATACAATGGAACAAGATGGGTGGATGAGGTGAAAAATGAGATCCTCCTGTTATGTGGGATATAACTTAGCAAATCTGTACAACTTGGATTCACAGGTGTGAGGGTGTATGTGAAGGAGTGTTGACAGGCAAATGTAGTTGTTCTGTTTTGTACTTTGATGCTATCAAAATACCTCAATAACTTCGAATTATTAGCAGATGATTTTTTCTGATATTTATAAAGTAATAAAACAAGCAGCCATAAAGCTGACTCATCAGTTACTTCATCCTGCTGTTTACTGGAAAAAAAGTTGAGAATAATTATTTTAGGCTTTATTTCAAAAAATAATCACAACTGTGAAATTATCACTGCAATATAAATGAATACATCATCTGCTAGTCCTTTTGATTTATTCTGTGCATCATGCTCTTCTTTACCATATACATTTTCTTAACACTTTTCAGACTTAACATACTTTTTTCTTAAAAAATAGTCTAATTTCCTTTAAATTCATTCCTCATTTTGCTTGTCCTAGTCATCATGAATAAATTGCGTATGTATGAAGATGTCAGTGTACATAGATGAACGATGTGAATCAGAATACATTAAACTGACACTGTCAGTCTTCTGTCAACACCAACCTCACAAGCATAAATTTTCTTTTCTTTCTTTTTTTTTTTTTTAGAAAAAAATCTTGCTACAAAAAAGCATTCTCAACTGCTTATGACTTGTTTTCTGGGGTCATAGTCCAAATAAGTGTCAAAACTTACAACTTAAGAAATGAGAAAAAGTCTTATACCTTAAAAAGTTTCAAGGGAAAAGTGCTTTCTCTTAATACAGGCTGGGTGGGTTCACCCCAGCAATACCACATGAACACTGATATAGGGATAGCACAAGTGTGTCTGCAAAGAATTTTTTATGAAGTTAATCATATATAGCATCAGATTTCATCATAAAATTAGGGGTAGTTTTCCTATATGAAAATTACCCTTAAATATAATAAAAACATTCTTAAGAATTAACTCTGTGTAAAAGGTACTTTAAAACAGCTAAGTAAATATTAATGATGTTTTAAAAGGAACACAATTTCAATACTAATAATTAGATTTTTTAAATGGCCAATATTGAACAACCATCAGTGAATTAATATTTTATTCCTTAACTAATGAACATCCTATTGAGAATAGGATTCACAAAATTTTAATTATATAGAATTTCCACTAATACATCAATTTGTCTTTACTTCAAATCTCAACATTTACAGAAGGTGCTACACATGAAGTCCTTTTTTTGTTTGTTTCTTTCTTGCTTTTTGGAGTAAAGGTCTCACTATGTTGCCCAGGATAGTTTGGAACTCTTGGGTTCAAGCCATCCTCCAGCCTTAACCTTCAGGTGTCTGAGACCACATGGGTGCACCATTATGCCCAAATTGCTAAGCATGAAGTTTTAATTGACACAAAGGAAATCATGCCTGCCAAGGAACAGTGCTCTTACTTTGTCAGGTAGTTGAGATACAAGTAAAGGTTATAGATTAAAGGTTACAGTTTGCTTTCAGAGTTCATTCCCCACAGAGAATTATTTAACAGAATTATGTCCCACTCCAAATCTCCCATCTTCCTCAGAGGACTTGATAACGGGGAGAGAAAGAAAGCAAGAGGTACACAGAGGTGAAGGGGTGAGACTGAAGCACTTTGGGTTTAGATTTCAGTAACCTGGGAATTGTCAACAATAAATAAGTCCCCTGACTTTGCAATTTTATTTTTTATTAAACATTAAAACATATTAACATGTAGCTAAACTGATTATACTCCCAAATCTTAAATGTCAGACCATCAGTCTTAGAAATAGACTTATTAGTATGCCTGCTGACTAAAATTTGAGGAGCCATATTCCTCCAGATTATATTTGGAGAATATTGAAATTCATAAATGATTTGGGAGATCACAGAAATTGCTATACATAATTCATTGGGAAAAGTTTGCCCATCTTAATCTAAATCATTGTTTCTAAAAATGCAGGTCATCGCAGGTCCCCCAAACTTACTCATTTGAATATATAATCCATATTATCTTTTTTAGACTTACAGAAATGCTTTAAAAGCAGTTGATATGAGTTCATTTTTCTCCTGTGCCTCAAGTTATTATAATTACAAAACACTAGACTTTTTTTTGTTTCCCTCAAAATCTCCTTTTAATTTATTTGTTCTTTTTTAATACATGACAGTAGAATGCACTTTAACAAATTATATGTATATATGTATTTCAACTTCCCATTCTTCTAGTTGTACATTATGTGGAATTACATTGGCCATGTATTCATATATGAACATAGAAAAGTAATGTTCAATTCATTATACTAACTTTCCTACTCCCGGTCCCCCTCCCTTCCCTTCATTCCCCATTGTCTAATCCAAAGTACTATTTTTCCATACCCTGCCCCCTTATTGTGAGTTAGCATCCATATACCAGAGAGAACATTTGGTCTTTGGGTTTTTGGTATTGGTTTATTTCACTTAGCATGATAATCTCTAGTTCCATCCATTAACTGGCAAATACCTTAATTTCATTTATCTTTATGGCTGAGTACTATTCCATTGTGTGTATACACCACATTTTCTTTATCCATTCATCTGTTGAAGGACATCTAGGCCAGTTCCATAGTTTAGCTATTGGGAATTGAACTGCTATAAACATTGATTCAAGTAACCCAATTTATTGTTACCAGAAACCAGACATTTTTAAAATGTCTTTTACCAAGACAGTTGACTGCACAAATAATTTTTCAGCTCCATTATATTTTATTTGCTTACTTGTTTATATTTAGGTTAAACAGTGGGGGCATTTCTCTCTGTATACTTCTTTGCACATGGTGCTTTCACTGGTCATAATACTTTTACCCTCATACAGCTACCTTTTGCTGAACTGACCCATTCCTATTGACTATCTTGAATAGTCCAAGGACCACATCAAGAAATCTTACCCATTCCATCCTAAACAATCAGATGGATATACACTATGTACTAACAAGCAGACAAAGATATGTTTAACAACCTGAGTGTTGCTAAGATACTAGCCACTACAAATAGACAATAAGAATAGACATAAGTTGTAAACAACCAGTACCTGTACATGCTGAACGAATATCAACTCTGCTCAAAACAAGAACTACAATACAGATTGAAGACAAGCATGGTGCTTCTTGTGCTGTTCTGTAGTTTGCTGTTGACCTTCTCTTCTGGTAACCTATGATATCATTATTAAAAAGGGCCAATCATACTTACCCTGGAATCCTGTGTCAGCTTTTTTGCTACTGTGACTAAAAGGCCTGACAAGACCTATTTTAAAGGGGTAAAGTCTATATGGGGCTCACAGTTTCAGAGGTGTCAGTCCATAGATGGCTGGCTCCATAACTCTGGGACTGAGTAGGCTGAACATCATGGTGGAAATGTGTAGTAGAGGAAAGTAGCTCAGGACTTGGCACCAGGAAGCAGAAAGAGAGTTCCACTCAACAAGAACAAAATATATAAGAACTCCCAGGGTCTCACCTCCTCCAGCCACAATCTGCCTGCCTAAATAGTTACCACCCAGTTAATCCATACCAGGGGATTAATGCACTGATTAGGCTAAACTCTCATAACCCAATTATTTCACCTCTAAATTTTCTTGCATTGTCTCAGACATGAGTTTTGAGGGGACACTAATATCTAAACCATAATAACATTGTGTTGTGTGAAATCTTGGTACAAATGAGGCTCCAACAAATATTCTTTGAATTGAGTAAAGGAAATCTATACTGGAAAAACTCAATAAACAAATCACCTCCTATTACTTCACAGCTTTTAGCACTGGAAGCCCATGAACAATGAATTCATTTCACTCAACCTTTTGGAACACCTCTACTGAAATTTTAAACAAATCCTGGAATAAAGAGTTTGCTTTTGAAGCCCCCATCATTGTGGATACAGTCATCCTTCCTTCCATGATTGGGGTTATCTGTTTAACAGGGCTGATTGGCAACATTCTCATTGTATTCACAATAGTAAGGTAAGGACTTCTTTTTCTTTTCTTCCGTAATGTGGGGAACACATTCTAAACTCTCTAAATAAATCAAGTGAATCCTTCCCTTGTAGGATTTGCTTAATGAAATCAGGTTTAGGGAATATTTGCTTAAGATAATTAAAGAAGATTCTACAGATATTTTCATCATACATTCAGTAATATCTGAGTTGCTGATCTCAAAACAGTTAAGACCTAGTCCAATGCTTACTGCTGGGTCAGTTAATTTTTAGAGCCAGGAGTTTCAATCTCAGACACATATTAAAATCACCTGGGAAGCTTTTAAAAATCCTAACATGAGGTTTCACCACAAACTCATTAACTCAAAATCTTTGGAGGTGGAGCCCCGACTGGGGCTGAAGTAGCAACACGACTATTTTATTTTCCAGAAATAAGAGTTACCCTAAGGTGACCTGTTTTGGCTGAAGGAAATCCTTTTTCACTCACCCGGGCATCTGAAGATGCAGGGAGCATAGACAGTGAGATGTTTCCCCTCTGTGTAGACCATCCCAGTATAGACCTAACTGAGGAGTATCTGCTCCCCAGGACCTCCTCCTGCCTCTGCTCCACTGCTCTCTCCTCACTTCAGGTCATTTCTTCCTTCCTCTCAAGTTGAGCAAAATGTTTAATGTGGAGAAAAAGAACAGGTTATTTGTTTTCTTTTTTAATATTTATTTTTTAATTATAGTTGGACACATTATCTTTATTTCAGTTATTTATTTTTATGTGGTGCTGAGGATCAAACCCAGGGTCCCACATGTGTGAGGCAAGCGCTCTACCGCTGAGCCACAATCCCAGCCCCAGGTTATTTGTTTTCTATGGACTTGACAAAATTGGTTTAGAATTAATGCACATGTGCCCCATCATACTTGATATCTTTGCTGTATTGACTATTTTCACAGTTAAGTTTTACTACTTTTAATCAACACAAGATGTCAAATTTTTTCTTGTGTTCTCCGCTCATACTTATAACTGTCAATTTTTAAAATGTTTGCCTGCCGCAGTCTGGCTGGGCACAAAATCACGAGCCACCACACAGCTTGTAGATTCAAACAGCAACTCTTTATTCCCGAACTCACACCAGCCGTATACAAACACGTTCTGGGGAAATCCACGTTCTCTGCCCAAATCCACGTTCTCTCCCAAATTCACCTTCACTGGGCTTCTGTCTCCCAAAATATACTGTCTAAATCCCGTGAGAACTCAAGGGGAACTTAGGCAGCAGGATACGCCCTATTCCCAGCAGGAATAATCTTAAACCTTAAACCTGGAACCTAAACTGGGAACGCCCTAAACCCGATTATGTTAAACCAGGAACACCCTAATCCGCCCTGGTCCTTGAGCAAGGTCAACTACATTCAATGTCACTGCAAAATGTCAGCAACATGGGGTACGCTGGCAAGGAAATTGTCATACCTACTTGGCTAATGGCTCCCAGCATTTGCCCTTGTTTGTTATATAAGGTGTACTACATAATAGTTATTTTCACATGTGTCCCATCACACTTGATATCTTTACTGTAATGATTATTTTCACAGTTAAGTTTTACTACTTTTAATCAATACAAGATGTTAATTTTTTAACATATGATATATGATAGATGATAAATTTTTATCATATGCTATATAATAAAAATCAACCACATATCATACTAATAACTGTCATTTTTTAAAATGTTTGCCCATATTTATATGTTATATAAGATGTACTATATAATGGGTGTTTTCAGCATTAAATTAACCTATATCTATAACAAACTTTGTGGAGCATATGAAACTAAAATTCACAGTTGTAAACTCATTTGATCCTCAAAGATGAAGTACCTCTATTATACCTGTTTGAAGAAAGAGGCTCAGGAAAGTAAATAATTTGCCCAACATCACACAGCTATTAAATGGCAGTCCTGGCAACTGGACCCAGATGTTATGATGTCACCTTCCAGGCTATTTCCTCCACCCTAACAAAGATAAGTGATTTATCAAAATTAAAAAGATACTGTTGTACTTTTTTTTTTGTGAGTGGAAGAATCCTCACAGGACCAGTTAACAGCAAGATCAGTTCCCAGGATGACGATGTGAATGATGATCAATAGTAGAAATAGCAAAAAAAATGTTACAGCCACATCTGACTCTAAAAAAACTCATAGGCTAGCAAAGAAGGTAAGATTTAAACATACGGAATAGTTCAGCAATAATACAAAACACTGAAAACAATTGAAAAAAATAAAAGAGAAGGAGGAACAGGAGGAGAAGTTTCAAATAATAAGATCCGGAAAAGAAACTGGCAGTGATGAAATAGTCTTGGAAACTCAAGGAGGCAATAGTGCTGAGTAGAAGAAGGCTAATAGCCAGAGATGTGGGAATGTTCCTCGTCACTCCCATTTGCCTGTTGTAATTGCCACTTTTCCATCTTTCCCTTTCTCCTGGAACTGAAGGAAGAGCAAAGGTGGCATTACAGACCGCAGGAGACTGGGCTGCCTATTGGGAGTCCCTGTGGGATCCGGGGAATACACTTGCAGGAAGAAACTGGAGCCATGGAAGGGAAGCAGCCACTGTTCAAGATGTCAGGAATGGAGTGGAGAGAGAGCACCCTCCCTTATCCTCTCCTCCTACCCTTTAGCATTTCCTATTGGCCAACCAGTCAGCAAGGGGGGCTGGGAACAAAGGTCTCAGGAAGGATGGGAAATAGGCTTGAGAACCAGCAGGTGAAGGACCAGCAGAGCAGCCTACATATGTGCTGTTAGTCTTATTTAGTGCAAAGTATTTATTGTTATTTCTGACTATAAAAGAAAAACAATCAGAAACTACAAAGCATAAGAAAATTCATATATATCAAATAGATAATCACTGTGACTACTTGACATTATTCCTTCATAATTTTTAAATAAATATTTAAAATAAATTTGAAGTCATGCTCAATACACAGTCAATATTTTTTTGAAATAATATTGTAAGTATTTTCCCATTTCATTAAATATTCTTCCAAACAATGATTTGCAACAGCTGTGTCATATCTTGTGTGCTCTTGTGGAATACCATAATTTATTTTTATCATCCCTCAAATTAGTGAACATTAGATATGGCTACGTTAACCATATAGAAAACATGCTAGCCAAAATTATCACACGTCTATGTTTTGTCTTGTTTTTTTTTTTATTTCAAATGTTTGGGTCATAACAGACAGAAGTCTAATGAAGTCCGACAGCAGAAAATATGAAGGTAAATTAAACCTAAAAAGAGAATGTAAGTTTTATAGATAGAATTTTATAATTTCTATTTAATTATTTTTAATTTTATATGCTGCTATTTTTCAGTAAAAAAGCAACCATAAATATATTGTGTTATTTATATTGCTCCAGATTTATTTGTGCTATACAGAATATTGTATATAAGCACTTTTACTTTATTTTTTAAAATTACCAGTTAGTGATCTGCACAATAGAATTACCATATTCATCAGCAAATGATGTGTACCTAACTAAAGGAGAACAAGGGCCATAGGTCTGGTTACCACAACTAGGAACTAAACAACCACTCATGATTTACACCCAAATTCAAATGCAAATAATATAATTTAAACATTAGGATTTACAACTGTTTTTCAGTGTGGAATTTTTTCTGCCTGACCCATAATGTCTGTCTCTTTCCTTGTCCCCTCTCAATGTCCTTCCACCAATGACCTGGAGAAGACAAGAGGTAAAAGACCAAGGACAGTCACTTCCTGCCCTTTTGGTTGACATGATCCTTTCCTCAAAGAGAGGAAAAGTAAACATGTTTCACCTTTTCCTTCTTGGTCATTTTGATGTTAGCCACCAACCTCCCGTGGCAAAGAGCCATCCTATTCTAGTGGCATCAGCAATGACTAGAGTGTGGCTTCTGAGTAAGGACTCAATGTCAGTAATTTCCTCATACAGTGTATATTGCTAAGATCTGGGCAAAATATGGCCTCTCCCTGTGTGATGTTTCACATAATTTGACAGTTTAGAAATGAAGTTCAAGTCTACAGAATTTGCAACCAGTGAATAATAAAGTATACACTGGCTTCCAAACAGCAGGGTAATAACTTTGGATCTGAAGTTAACTAGCAATTATGGCATGGTCTTAGGGCTCATTCTTATGTGTTCTTTTTTTTTTTTTTTTTTTTTTTTTTTTTTCTGTTCTGGAGATCAAACCCAGGCCGTTATACATGGTAGGCAAGTGCTGTAGTGCTGAGCTGCATCCCTAGCATTTGTCCTCAATTCAAATGCTACCTCTGCCAAGAAACTGGCCTTGATCCCTCCTTAGTGCTCTTTGCACCTGACCCTACCTTATCTTATCAAATTGTAATGTAATCCATCATTCATTTATACATATCTACACTATAATCTCCTCAGTGACCAAGTTTATAAATGTAGCTTTGTAGGCCCAGAATACAATATTATGCCTGACATATTATTGGCGCTCAGTGAAATGTTTGTTGAATTCGTGAACAGCACCTCCCAGATGAAAATGATATCTATTTTTTGTTGACTGTTCCTTGAAGAGCTGATTTTAAATTTAAATTTCTTCTGTAAGAAGACTTTTTCACCAACAGGTGAGTATGCTACACCTAGATAGCATTGCATTCATTTCACCCCCTCCCCAAGCAGGGAATCAGTCATTCTACCGGTTCACTCATTTCAGATTCCTCTCTGCTGTCTGTATTTCAGGTTCTTCATTCATAGTCTTTGCTATTGGATTCATTTCTCCTGGAATATTTCTAAGTAATGGTTCAAATACTAAGAGTGATCTCAGCTCTGGTGAGGAGAATGTATTGCACAATAGAAACCACTTATTTTTCCTGTTCAGCTGTTTTAGGTGCTAGAAACAAGTAAAAACTAAGCTTTTTGCTTGAGTTTTGCTTAAAGTTTGCTTAAAGTTGGTATAATTTGTTGCCAAATTAGTGGCTCAAATCAATAAATATTTATTATCTCACATAGTTTCCAGGGGTCAGGAATCCAAGAGAAACTTATCTGGTTGCTCTAACCCAGGGTCTCTCATTAAGCTGCAGTCAAGTACTCCCCCAGGAACACAATCATCAAAGGCTTGTCTGGGGCTAGACAATCTAATTCACTCACATAGCTGGTAAGCTGGTGCTAGCTGGTTGTTGGAGGTTTCAGTTCCTCCCCATGTGTACCTCTCCACAGTGTTGCTGAGTATCCTCACAACGTGGCAGCCGTCTGGCAGCCATCTTCCCTCCAGGGACAGTGATTCAAGAGAGCAAAGACAAAGCCTCATTGTGCTTTGTGTCCTGAGTTCAAATGTCACACAGCATCTCTTCTACCATATTCTAATTGACAGAAGCAATTTATTAAGTTCAACACTCAAAAAGAGGGAATTAGACTCCACCTAATTGGAAGGAATATCAAAGAATTTGTGGATGTACTTTTAAAACATTAGTTAGTAATCAGATAAATAGTTCAAAATGTTTAAATATACATAAATATACATAAGACTATTGTGCATTTGTGTCCATTTTCCTTTAACTTTTAAAATTCATTAGGGCAATCAAAATTTTGTGAAAAGTAGCATAGGTTGAAGAAGTTATACACTTTCAATGTTCATCCTGAATCTCCTTCCATTTTTTTAATTTTTTCAGGTCAAGGAAAAAAACAATCCCTGACATTTATATTTGCAACCTGGCTGTGGCTGATTTAGTTCACATTATTGGAATGCCTTTTCTTATTCACCAGTGGGCCCAAGGAGGAGAGTGGGTGTTCGGGGGGCCTCTCTGTACTACCATCACGGCCCTGGACACCTGCAACCAGTTTGCCTGCAGTGCCATCATGACTGTAATGAGTGTGGACAGGTAAGTGAAGAGACTCTGAAATACCTCAGTACAATTCAGAGACACCTATGCTTCCCCAAGGTCATTCCAATTTAAGCAACACCAATGTTCATTTATAACACCAAAGCTCCTCTTCCTTTGTTTGCTTCATTGTAAGACTGCTGACTTAGGAATATTTTTTTCAACTTTCACGGAAGTCTTTTTAATGGAAAAATGTAAAACACTAAAATCTCTGTTTTTCTAATCTTTCTTTTTGATCTCAGTTTTATTTGCAATTCACTGCAAGAAAAAAAGATCAAAAAAATCATGAAATATTAGAAACCAAAATGAACTCTACCCGGCTACCCAACTTTCTTGCAGTAAATCAGATTTTCCTGAACTGAGGCCCACAGTGATTAGAGGATATGCTGGGGGCACATAGAGAGTTAGTGGCAGAACTGAGCATTTAAGTATGTTTCTGGTATGTTCACTGTCTCACATGCATCTTACCACCTAGCAGCAGGCAAACCATCTTTTACACAACACTTATGTTTGGTTAATGCAAATGCTGCCATTTTACATCACAAAAAAGAAATGTATTCCCCTGTGCCCTGCTATGGTGCCACATACCTTTTCACCAACCACATAAGCTAATCTCATTTGAGAAGATAATGGTGATGGTGAGTACTTATGGAGTCAATGACTCCAGTACTTCTGGAGTCCAGTTCAGACCCAGACCATCTGACTTTAGAAATAGCAAGTCATTTGTAATCATCTCACTACTGTCCTCTCTAAGAAGCCTGCACACTAAAATTGTCCTGTATCATCCAGATACCATGACCCCGCACGACATCCAAGCAACTCTCTCCAGATGGAGACATAAAGACAGCAATAATACGCACAGCAGCAGTGTGCTGTCTCCAAAACAACACACTCAACATTTGAATCTATCTTTTTCTTCCCACCCCAATTGAGCACACTTGATCCTCCTTGCTCTGATCCACCTTTTCTTTTTCCCTTGCTTCAAATATCTCACATAATTTGTGCATTTACATATGTGTGTGTTGTTTATTGTCTAGCCTCTCTTGCCCCTCCACTGTAGATTCCACAAAGGCAGAGTCTTTGTCCACTAATACATCCCAAATGTCTGTGGCATATAGATGCTCAAAAAATATTGATGAATGAATGAATGAATGTTAGTCCTGAAGAGTGTATTAATTTCCTTGAGTCCATCCAGGACTTTTTCTTGAGCTCTGCCTCTTTCACCCTTCCAAGTGGGCCTTTTGGGAGAGAGAAGTGATAAAAAGTTCTTCAAATGGATTAAACAACAGAATGGTAAAATAAATGGTAAAATAAATACTGTCCTCTCTTCTTAGAGAGGACAGTAGTGAGATGATTACAAATGACTTGCTATTTCTAAATTAAAACATAAATCATTTGCTCTGACAAAATGAGTAATGATGGTAACATTTTATGCATTTTTGTGTCCTGCCACTTTTCAGTAAAAGAGTTCTCAAAACACAGAGCATGCCTTTCAATTTATAATTAACACCATATTTTAAAAATATTGTACTGTGTAGATCTTGTATTTCAGCAAATGCAACCAATACTGACTATGACTTGAGAAAAGCCCATAGCTTGACAGTGTCACAACACCAGAGAGAAATCCCTGCACAGGCCAAGCCCACTGTAGAAAAGCAACCTGATGCATAGGATTTACCAATGATAATCCCATTCTTAGATAACAATAAAAGCCTCTTTACACCCATATCCTGGATGCAAAAGAAACTGGCTTTTTTTTTAAGAGGGAAGTTTGTCCTGTAATTTTCTGTTTCTAATGTTTACAGATGTGTGAGCCTGGCGGGGTGGGGGGCGGGGGCGGGTAGATATGCGTGCACATGCATTTGTTTTGTACAATTGAATATACCATTTTCTTTCTGTTTTGTTTTAATCAGGATAGACCAGGATGCTAAAGTTTTACTTCATAGTTAAGTCATTCTGATTTTTCTTTCTGCTGGCTATCACTCTAGAGGATCAGGTGGCAAGAAACAAATGTTTCCTGGCATTTCTTATAGTTCCAACCCTACTAAATTTATAAAAATTCAATCAAATCTGCCATTTTGTAAAAGAGTGATGGGGTTTTCTTTGTAAAGCCATAACCAAATGTTGTTGCCATCAATATCCTTTATTTTTTTTATATTTAAGTCAGTTTAACTGTCACTGTAATATATCATATATTTAAAGTATTTCTAATAACTTTATTTCCATTTCTCTGATTAGTAATAACTACAAGTTTATAGAATATTTAATAGTTGACTCCTACCTCCATACATACAAAAATATAAACATTCAAAATAAAGATATTTGTCTCCTCCAATCATCAAGAAATCAAATAATAATAAATGTTGGCAAGGAAGTGGTGGGGAAAGGTACACTCATACATGTTGGTGGAACTTCAGATTAGTACATCCACTCTGGAAAGCAGTACAGAGATGTCTCAAAAGACTAGGAATAGAACTACCATATATATAACCCAGCTATCCCACTCCTCAGTATTTATTCTAAAATTACTACTAAAATTTATTACTAAAATCAGCATACTCTAGAGATACAGGCACATTTTTTATAACAGTACAACTAACTATAGGCAAAATATGGAACCAGCCCAGGTGCCCATCCACAAATGAATGGATAAAGCAAATGTGGTATATATTCACAATGGAATTTTTACTCAGCCATGAAGAAAAATGAAATTATGGCATTTGTTGGTAAATGGATGGCTCTGGGAACATCATGTTATGTGGAAGACTCAGAAAGTCAAGGGTTAATTTTTTTTTTTCATGCAGAAGCTATAACAAAGTAAATGGGGAAAAGGAAAGGGCATATTCCACAAAAATAGAGGGAAGATCAGTGGAGTAGAGGAAGAGAATTGAAGGGGGGAAAAGAGGGGCAGGAAAAGGGAGAAAATGCAGAATGAAATTGACAAAATTATGATATGTACATACATAAATATACCACAGTGAATTCCACCTTAATGTATATCTAGAAAGCAGCAATTTAATTAATAAATAAATAGATAAATAAAAAGAAGATCAGTTTTGTAGGGGAAAGGGAATAGGGGGAAGGAGAAAGTAAAGAGGAAGCACTAGGGACTGAAATGGAGCAAATTATATTCCATGCATGTATGATTATATAAAAAAGAACCCCACTGTTATGTATAATTCACTAATAAAAAAATTTAAAAAAAAAACATTTGCCTCCAGATAAAAGCTACCTAGACTTTCGTTAGTTACTACTTTTGTAAGTAAATTCTTTAGAACATCTAAAGACAGTGAGTAGGAGCTACAATCCCCTATTCATTCAACAAAAATTTCTGATAAGTATTCCAGATACAGGGTATACTGTGGACTTAAACTAGTAATCAAGATTCCTGTCCTCATAGGACTTATGTTCCAACAGTGAGACAGGCATTAAGTGTAGAATCACTTGGTTGAATGTTTATTTCCACACAATGATACATCCTAGAAGGAAAAGTAGAGTTCTCCTGTGATGTGCAATGATAGTCATGAGCTCTTGTATAGAGTGAGTAGTCAGAAAGTCTTCTTTGAGAGGAAAGCACTCAAAGAGAGTAGGAGGAAGTAAATGCAGAGCCTACCAGGCAGGTAGAATAGTTTATGCTGGGCCCTGAAATGGAGAACAACTTGAATGAACTTGCTCTAATTTGGATCTAGAATTTCCCCCAAAGTTCCTTGTGTTAAAGGATTGGTCCCTAGATTGGTTCTAGTGGAAGATGATCTAATCTTTAAGATATGGTGCCTACTAGGAGGTCTTAAGTTGCTGGGAGCCATTAGCCAAGTAGGTATGACAATTTCCTTGCCAGCGTACCCCATGTTGCTTAGTGGAAGGACTCGTGGAAATAGGACATTTTGCAGTGACATTGCATGTAAGGTGACCTTGCTCAAGGACCAGGGCGGATCCAGGTTTAGGGTGTTCCTGGTTTAGGACAATCCGGGTTTAGGGCGTTCCCGGTTTAGGACAAACCGGGTTTAGGGTGGTTCCAGGTTTAAGGTTATTCCTGCTGGGAATAGGGCGTATCCTGCTGCCTGAGTTCCCCTTGAGTTCTCGCGGGATTCAGACAGTATTTTTTGGGAGACAGAAGCCCAGTGGGGGTGGATTTGGGCAGAGAACGTGGATTTCCCCAGAACGTGATTGTAGAGTGCTGGTGTGAGTTCGGGAATAAAGAGTTGCTGTTTGAATCTACAAGCTGTGTGGTGGCTCGTGATTTTGTGCCCAGCCAGACTGCGGCATTAAGTTATTGGGGATATGTCCTCAAAAAGGGTTGTAGAACTCTGGTCCCTTCCTTTTTCTTTCTTCTCTGGGCCATGAAGTGAGCAATCTCAATATATTAGGTGCTTTATACCGTAATGTGCTGCCTTGCAACAGGCCCAAAGCAATTAAATCAACCACCCACATATTAGAACCCCTGAAGCCATGAACCCAAATAAACTTTTTCTCTTTATAAGTTGACTATCGTAGGTATTTGTTATAGTAACAGAAATCTCAGAGAAAAGACAAAGAGACTCTGGCATAAGTAAGCAGCCCAGGTGGCAGGCAGGCTAGGTGGAGAAAGAGCTTGTGGGTCATAGTAAAGATTCTGAATTTTATCTGAAGGCAACAAAGCTATTGAAGGGTGACCAACAAAAATATTTTTTACATTTGTTTAATTTCTGCTAGTACTACCCTCAACTACTCTCCCAGCCCCAGCAAACTGCTTTTTCAAATGGCCTTCCTTCTGAATTGCAGCTCTTTTTTATCCCTTTAGCTTTCACTTAGCTCTGAAAAATTCTTGGATTTTCTGGAGGACCAAATGTATTTGATATGTCAGGATTTCAAGTTTGATTAATGATCATTCTTTTTTTACCCCCTTCATCTAAAATGGAAGAAAAAGAAAACCCTTCCCCGTGAAATTGGTCCATTTCCTCCCTCTGGCCTCTAGCCTAAATTCCTGGAGGAATCTGCATTGCCTACACTAGTCAGGCTTGTTCATCCTCACTGTGATTTCTGTGAAGCAAATCTCCAAGAGCTGGGGGGACCTACTGTAAAGCCATCCTGCTGGGGAATTCTCCCATCAGCCCCCACGCTTTCTCCCTTCCTGCCCTCATGTCAATCAGTCCTACTGGGAAGAGGATCATTTCCTCCTGAAGGAAATCCTTATTCCAAGACACTGTTTTCCAGAGCCTCCTTTACAAGAAAGCACCTTTGCAAAGAAAAATTTTGCACTGAGGAATTTTACCATTAACAGTGTATTCGTGGAAGTGACAGCTATTTCAGTGAGTGGTTTATTCAGACTTGCAGGGTCAAGAGTTGTTTTCTCTACAGGTATCAGCAAGCTCTTAAAAAATATAACTTTCTTTCTGCCATGATAGAGGTGTGCTTCAGGGAGGATAATAATACTAATAATTTACTCTTGTCATGAACCATTCATCCTTGGAGCTCAGTGTTTTTATTGATTGTTCCCAAACCCTTCTTAACTGGCTTTGCAGGTACTTGGCCCTTGTCCAACCATTTCGACTAACGAGTTGGAGAACAAGGTACAAGACCATCCACATCAATTTGGGACTTTGGGCAGCTTCCTTTATTCTGGCGTTGCCTGTCTGGGTCTACTCGAAGGTCATCAAATTTAAAGATGGTGTTGAGAGTTGTGCTTTTGATTTAACATCCCCTGACGATGTACTCTGGTAAGTTGTTAAAACATAAGAAAAATAGAGTTGAATTAAGTTGTAAAGTACTTCATCCTCCTTGTCAACACGTGAGCAGGCTTAAAGAGTGTCCTCAGGGACCCTCTTTTCACCAGTCTCTCTGCTTAGTTTTCTCCTTTACACAATCCAGGTGATAGTTTGATTTGAAAGAGAGGATAACCTTTAGAAAAAGATTTTGAATTTAATCATGTAACCTCAGTAGACACAAATATATTTAAATATGTATTTAAAGATCCATAGGAGCAAACATAGCAGAAACTCAGCAATCAAGGGAGAAGATGAATTTCCAAAAGGCTCTAAGAGGTACCCAGACTTAAACCCCACCAATGTGCAATGTAGTTTGCTTGAATTGTGACACCCATAAAGATTCATTCAAGTTTTAACCCACTGTACCTGTAAGTGTAACCTTATTTGGAAACAGAGTCCTTGCAGATGTAATCGAGTTAGTCTGAGACTATACTGGATTAGGGTGATTCTTAAATCCAGTGGCTGAGGAGGGGAAAATTTGAAGAGACAGAGGCAGAATTTGCAATTAAACGTTTTTGAGCCAAGGAACACCGAGGATTGATAGGAATCACCAGAATTGAGAAAAAAAGCATGGAACAAATTCTTCTTCAGCTTCTCCAAAAGGACCCAATCATACCAACAACTTCATTTCAAATGTTTGGATTCCAAAACTGTGAAAGAATAAATGTCTATTATTTTAAGACATCTAGATTGTGGTAATTTGTTACAGAATCCCTGGGAAAGTAATATAACAATTAATCAGCCATTTCTTATGTCTTAATTTGAAAAGAAAAAATTAAGTCAAAAATTTTCTACTTAAAACTTTGAACATAACACTGGAGTCTACAACTGAATTTTTTGAGCACATCCTGAGTAGGTATCTTTTATATGCATTCTCTCAAGTCACTCTGGCAGATTCCTTTTCCCACTCCATCAGTTCTCAAGTGGATAAATCATTTCTGCATTATGTAGACGCAGCCTGAGAGAATTAGAAGCCACAAATGCCTTTTTTAAAAAAACTGTATGTAACTATGTTACTTTGGGATGCTATAATAAAGTATCATAGACTACATAGTTTGTAAACAAAAGAAATTTATCTCTCACTGTTCTGGAAGCTGGAAGTCCAAGATCAAGGTGCTATCGTGGTCAGTTGCTAGGTTCTGGTGAGGGCTCTCTTCTGGGTTGCAATTGTCAATCTCTCCTCCTATCCTCACATGCCAACCTCTCCTTCTAACCTCTCCGTATTCCTCAAGGGTCTCTCCTTAAAAGGGCACTGATTACACTTATTACCTACCAAAGACCCCGCTTCTAACACCCCTCCTATCACATTGAGGGTTAGGCTTTCAACATACAAATTTGGAGGGAACATAATATTCAGTCTATAACAATGTAATATGTACCATTGATTGTTTGTTATTTCTCCCACCAGCATTTGTTGCCCTCACAGACATAAAACATTAACCAAATGAAAGGTGAAATGATATTTTAATCACTAGGACTGAGAGTAACACAGTCCTACCTCCTTAGGAGGAGAGCACATTCACATAGTGAGCCTCAGGCTATCCTCACCTTTTTTTTTAATATTTATTTTTTAGTTGCAGTTGGATACAATATCTTTATTTATTTATTTTTATGTGGTGCTGAGGATCGAACCCAGGGCCTTAGTACATGCTAGGCAAGCACTCTACCGCTGAGCCACAATCCCAGCCCTATACTCACTTTTGATTTTGGTCTGTGTCGAAGAAATAGAAAAAAAAAAAAAAAACGGTTAGCTTATTTTCACCAACAGCTGTTTCTGCTTGTGCTATTTGTCAGTGGTTATCGCAGGGGATGTCCTAAGGGTGTAGCCTCTGTCGTTCCCCCTAGAATCAAGTCCTTAAGGTGCACTAAGACTAAACCTCCTGTGCTATATTCAGGGTCCCTGTGATCGTTGTATTCTCTGCCACCTTTCCACCAATCTGGGCCTGCTCCTGTCACCAAGGCAGAGTCCTGCCAGGAAAGAGGACACCTGGATCTGTACAAGAATAGAGCTGGCATACCTGAGAATTCTCCCTGGAAGACCAGAGAGGAAAGACAGCCTGATTTTACAACAGGGTCTTCTCCCCATGGGGAGAAGGTTATTAGCAAAGACTCTGGAGTCCAACAGCTTGCCTAGGTTCAAATGCCATCTCAGCCACTTATGAGCTGGGTAACCTTGGGCAAGTCCCTTATCCCTTCTGTGCCTCAGTGTTTTTTCTTGTCACATAAGGATACTAAAGGCATGATACTTAGGGTGTTGCACAGATTCAGTGTGTTAAAATATTCAAAGAACTTAGACCAGTACCTACCGAATAATGCTATCTGCTGTTACCTGATCATGTTAATAGTAAAGATAATAATAATGAATAGCCTCTGTTCTGCTCTCAGTACGGTTGAGCCTGGGCTTGGTTAGAGAATCTTGTCAGTGAACAATGAACAGCAGGACTTCTCTTTGAGAATGTACCCAAAGATTCTTACCTCCTCCCCGGGGACTTTTATCCTGTACCCTGAAAAATCAGAGATTAGTGCCTCATAAACTACAAAAGTCAATGCCTATTACAGTGAATATAACAGTAATATCTTTCTCTCTCTCTTTTACAGGTATACACTTTATTTGACAATAACCACGTTCTTTTTTCCTTTACCCTTGATTCTAATGTGCTATATTTTAATTTTATGCTATACTTGGGAAATGTATCAACAAAATAAGGATTCTAGATGGTAAGTATTTGCCTTATTTTCACTTTAATTGTTAAAAGAACAATTCAGATATGCTAAGATATCGTCAACAGGACCTTAAGCAACAATTACTTGAAATACACCGCATTTAGACATACACGTATTATTAATATAGGTTTTAAAGGCATGTTCTGAAAATAAGACATGTTCTAAAACAGCTGTTTGAGTATCTTTCAGTGATAAATGTTAAAATCATTGATGTAACTTATAAAAATGTGATTAGAACTCAAGATTCTAAAGAATAATTTTATAGTTGTCATCAACATTTTTTATTTGGTTTAGTTGCATATTTTACAGTTTTATACATTTGTAAATATCTAAGATGCTATGTGCACCCTTTTAATATTTTAACTAGAAAAGGATTTCATTAATACTTGAATTAGAAGAGAAGAGTGTCATTAAGATTAGAGGGAAATTAATTATAAATAAATAAAACCAAAGACTTACCTAATGACAATAAACTCATGAGACTCTTCATTATATTCAATTTGAAATTATTTATACTGACCCATTCAAATGAATGTCAGTGATTATGCAGCATATTGGGTAAAAAAATTAAACTTCATCTTTTGTGAAGATTTGGTGGTTGTTTGGGGGGGGGTTGTTGTTGTTGTTGTTGTTTTGTTTGTTTGTTTTTTGTTTTTTGGAAAGGCGAGATTGCTGGGTTTCCCTGCACACCAAATGTTAATAATGGGAAGACATTTTTAACATTTAAAAAAAAAAAATTTCTAATTAGTCATACATGACACCAGAATGCATTTCATTTCATTGTACACAAATGGAGCACAACTTTTCATTTCTCTGGTTATACACAATCTAAAGTAGCGCCATTTGTGCCATCATACATTTACCTAGGGTAATGATGTCCTTATTCCACCATCTTTCCTACCCCCTCTTCTATCATCCCCCCCTTTGTCCAACCCATAGTTCCTCCATTCTTCCCATGCCCCCCTCCCCATTATGGATCAGCATCTACTTATCAGAGAGAACATTTGGTCCGTGGTTTTTTGGGCCTGGCTTACTTTGCTTAACATGATATTCTCCAACTCCATCCATTTACCTGCAAATGCCATAATTTTATTCTCTTTTAATGCTGAGTAATATTTTATTGTGTATATATACCACATTTTCTTTATCCATTCGTCTATTGAAAGGCATTTGGTTGGTTCCACAGTTTAGATATTGTGAATTGAGCTGCTATAAATGGCTACGTCACTGTAGTATGCTGATTTTAAGACTTTTGGGTATAGACCAAGGAGTGTGTAGCTGGGTCAAATGGTGGTTCCATTCCAAGTTGTCTAAGGAATCTCCATACTGCTTTCCAGAGTGGTTGCACCAATTGCAGTGCCACCAGCAATGTATGTCTGTACATTTTCCCCCACATCCTTGCCAACACTTGCTTGCATTCTTGATAACTGCCATTCTGACTGGAGTGAGATGAAATCTTAGTTTTTATTTGCATTTCTCTAATTGCTAGAAATGTTGAACATTTTTTCATATATTTGTTGATTAATTTTATCTCTTCTTCTGAGAAGTGTCTGTTCAATTACTTAGTCCATTTATTGATTGGATTATTTGATTTTTTGGTGTTTAGCTTTTTGAGTTCTTTATATATCCTGTAAATTAGTGTTCTATGTGATATGCATGTAATAAAGATGTTCTCCCACTCTGTAGCTCTCTCTTTGCATTATTGTTTCCTTTGCTGAGAAGAGGCCTTTTAGTTTGAACCCATCCCATTTATTGATTATTGAATTTATTTCTTGTGCTTTAGGAGTCTGGTTAAGGAAGTCAGGACCTACTCTGACAAGATGAAGATTTGGACCTACTTTTTCTTCTATAAGTGCAGGGTCTCTGGTCTAATTCCTAGGTCCTTGATCTTCTTTGAGTTTAGTTTTGTGCATGATGAGGATAGTGATTTAATTTCATTTTGATGCATATGGACTTCCAGTTTACCCAGTATCATTTGTTGAATATGCTCTCTTTTCTCCAATGTATGTTTTCAGTGCCTTTTTCTAGTATAACTGCATTTATGTGGGTTAGTCTCTGTGTCTTCTATTCTATACCATTGATCTATATGTCTGTTTTAGTGCCAATACCACGGCATTCTATAGTATAATGTCTGGTACTGTGATGCCTCCTGCTTCACTCTTCTTGCTTAGAATTGCTTTGACTATTCTGAGTCTCTTATTTTTTCAAATAAATTTCATGATTGCTTTTTCTATTTCCATGAGGAATGTTGTTGGGATTTTAATTGGAATCTCATTAAATCTGTATAAGACTTTTGGTAGTATGGCCATTTTGACAATGTTAATCCTTCCTATCCAAGAACATGGGAGGTCTCTTCATCTAACAATGAGAAGATTTTTTGAAAAGTATATGTAAGCAATTTAACCCATCAATCAAAATTTGTGACCAACCCTTGGTTTAAGTCTTCTTGGATCACAGCATTTTAGCTTAACTTCTTGAAATTCTTTGGAATCTTACAATTCTAAAAGCTAGTCTGTCAAAACAGAAAAAGAAAACAACCACAGATACAGAGAAACAATTAGTTTCTAAATGTGTCACTGGGAATTGTGTTGATAAGAATGTCACAATGGAATCATGTGGAAGGTCAAGATCTGGACCACTGGAGGGGATGTTTGAGTTCTTTTAGAAGAGTTTTCCAAATCAGATTAGGTTGCTCTTAACATTTTCCTCGGAAATGCTAAGAGTAACTTATCAAACAAAGATCAGACTGTCCATTTATGCCTCAAAATGCAAGAAATTATAAGAGTTTTGGTGCCTGTTCTGATTAAATGCAGAGGAGTCATCAGCTTAAAATGATCTTAAGCTTCCTGGCTCTTTTTCATATTATTCCCAAGGTTTATTCATCTGCTTTGATCATGTCCCAGAGAAATTATTTATTAAATGTTTAAATGTGACAAAACATGATAAAATTTTGGAAATTTAAAATATTTGTTTGTTAGAATAATTTTTAAAATTACATAAAAGAAGCAAAGTTAGTAAGAGAGTTCCTGTATGCCTCTCACTCATCTTCCCTCTGTTGACATCTTACATTAAATGATATATTTGTCAAAACAAAAGAAAAATGGCAATTGTATGTTATTACCAACCAAACCCTATCCTTATGGGACTTCATCTGTTTTTCCATTAAAGTCCTCTTTCCAAGATTCAATCCAGACTAACAATTGCATTTAGTTGTCATATCTCTCCAGGATCTATGGTCTGTGGGATTTTCTCATACTTTCCTTGTTTTTCAAGACTTTGACAATTTTAAGAAGTACTGGCCAGATATCCTGTAGAATGTTTCATATTCTGGGTTTTTTTTTTTCTGATACTGTTATCATGATTAGACTATAATTATGAACTTGGGGGGGGAAAATCATTCCAATATATCAGAAGTCACAGAGGTAGGTTTGCCAATGTTCTCCATTGTGAAATTACTACTTACCCCTTTCTCTGCTCTGTTCATGAGAAATGAGTCCCCAAGCATAGCTCATATTATTGACTAGGGGGAAATTAGGAATTAAGCTCTATCTCCTGGAAAGGGGATTATCAAAGATATGTAAAGAAGGTTTGTCTCTTCTCCTCTCATTTTATTTAAGCATACATTTCTATCACTATGGACTCAGGTATGCTCATTTCAAACATTGAGTTGTATCATTCAGTGCTATTTATTTATTTTTTTCTCAAAATGATCCAACTTTAGAAACTTTGGTAAGTTTTTAACAGGAATGAAAAAAATATATATCTTTTCACAATACTCTGAAGTAGGAATATAAAAATGAGCTTCATATTTCACTGCAAAGACATTATGAACTGTCCAGAAAGTTCTAGAGAATTGTTATCCCTTAATTCCTATGACTGTTCATGCTCTGTATATCTGAATGTCTCTTTGGCAGTTACAATCCCAGTGTCCCAAAGCAGAGAGCAATGAAGCTGACAAAGATGGTGCTGGTACTGGTGGCAGTCTTCATCCTAAGTGCTGCCCCCTACCACGTGATACAGCTGGTGAACTTACGGATAGAGCAGCCCACCATGGCCTTCTACGTAGTCTACTACCTCTCCATCTGCCTC
Organism: Marmota marmota marmota; assembly: GCF_001458135.2. Lineage (NCBI taxonomy): Eukaryota > Metazoa > Chordata > Mammalia > Rodentia > Sciuridae > Marmota > Marmota marmota. The sequence continues at coordinate 20,136,991 of NW_025999842.1, read as the reverse complement.
AGCTACGCTGGCAGCAGCATTAACCCTTTTCTCTACATAATGTTGAGTGGAAATTTCCGGAAACGTCTGCCTCAAGTTCCAAGGAGGGTGACTCAAAGGGAAATCAAAAATATTGAAACTATACTGAAATCAAGCTTTTAGGGGCATACTTGGATCATCAAGAGCCTAAATAGGTTTGTCTATGATATTGATATTTAAAAGGACAGGCCAACTGGGTTTCTGGTATCCACCTTCTTCTCGTGTACTTGTGATGCTTAGCCTCATGGAACAGCAGTATAGCCATTTGATGCAATGAGTTTAATACGCTCAGTTTAGCAAGATATAAGTGTTGGTTTGTTTGGGGGCTTAGGGAGTGGGATATATTAATACCCAAGCTCTGTGGTTGTGTACGTTATTTCACATGTCATAAACCAGTCACTGATAAAAATGGCCATCCATGACCATCGGCTCCAACCTCACCGAGGACCTGGCCTTACCATTTACACTATATGTGGGTTTCTACACTGTGAAATTACTACCTATGCTTTTCTCTGTTCTGTTCATAGGAAGTGAGTCCCTAAGCATAGCCCAACCTCAAAGGAGTAGTGGGAAATTTGGAAATTAAGCTTTATTTCCTGGAAAAGGGAGTATCAACAGATTAGTAAAGAAGGTTTTCTCCTTTTCCCTCAGGCAGATATTTATTAGAGTCCCTGTGGTCCCTAGGAGGGGACCATCTTACAGTGAGGTCTGAAATCTGGTCATTTGGTAATATCTTTAGAAATGTCAGCTTCATATGGGCCAATCCAATACCTTCAATAACTAGGCTCTACCTTTATCATCTATCACATACATGCAGTGTTCAATATTTTATTTAACAAAACTATGAGGTACCATTACTTGGGGAAGGTTGTGATAAACCTAGTGCTGAACAGCTACCTAAAAACTGGACTGAATCCAGGTCTCTTGTTTGAGTTTTCTGCTGCAGCATCTTGACAGACAGTACTTACAGTGGAGAGAGCCAGTAACCTGGAGTTTTTGTTGTTGTTGTTGTTTTCTCCAACAGACCCACAAAGTCAAGTCTGAAAGTAGTGAATTATAGTTTCAGTATATTATTTTGAATTTAGCTTTGTTCTTGTAGCTGCTAATTGTAAAAACCAGCATTTTAATAATAGTCCTTCGCTTCAAGCCATTAAATATCATTAGGAAGTGTTCCCATTTAGGTTTAACTATGTTTTTATTTTAAGTACAAAAAGAATTAGCCCTCAAACTCATAATATTCATTATAGCTATCTTTTCCTCTTTCAGTGTGTATAAAACTCGCCTTTTGATACAATTAGGAAGGAAAGAATGCTTTTAAAGCCTGTCTTTTCAACAAAGGCAAATGTGATTTTGTTTGTGGATAAAATCTGTAACTTGCCTCCTTTGTCTAGAGCCATAAAATTGTTCACTCTGTGGACATCTGATTTTTAATCAGCCCATTTTAGAAAAAGTGTCACAGAAACCAGCTTTTAAATGAACTTATCTCCATTTTTAATCTCTCAGTTGTATTTGAAACACATGAATTTTAACCCAGTGTTAACTTAAAGGTCAAATCTTTGACTAAAGATATTTTGGGCACTATTTTGGAATAATGTAATAGTTGAATGCACACCTGTATCAATAGCCATGTGCAACTTAAAAATAGGTCAGATCTGAGACATTTGAGTTCTGCAGTGGGGGTAAAGGGAGCTGCACACAGAAGTTGGTTGCTCCTTTGTGATTTCAATCAAAAGCTGTGTCATTACTTCGATTTCAGGGGTCTTAATTTTCACTTTTATAAGGTGCAATAGTCTGGATTCAGTGAATAACCCTGACATATGCCCACCCAAAAACGTGGGTCAGAATCAGATGTTATCATTGTTTCTTTTCATTGCCTTTTTAGTACAGAAAATATTATAAATTTAAAGACTTAAATGGTTTTAAACCAACAGACATTTTTCTAATAGTATTTCCAACAGTACTCAAATAATTCTGAAATATAAATGGGCCAGTGAATTATATTAATTTATATCCATTAAAAGTTGTAAAAAAAACTAAAACTTAATCAAAGTAGAAAATAAAATGGATGACTATTAAATTCATTTTTGTGCCTTTATATTAGTTTTTATATGCATAAGCAAATTTCTATGCAGAGTTACAGAGGTGGTTTGACAGATTCCATATGTATCTTTTATTTTTGTGCATTATGTGTGTACATTGTTTACTTTCAAGTAAAATTAGCAATGATCAGTTCTATACATATAATTAATACTGAAGCATTTGTCTATAGTAAAATCATAATTGTATACCTCCTTTCTGTTTATTCAATTTTAGGTGCCTCATTTGAACTTTGTTCAATAATTAAAATAAATTGATGAGTAAAAATTGTTTGCATATTAATTTATGGCTTATAGCATCTACTTTTAATATTTTCTTATATAGAGGATTTCATGTTTTTAAATATAGTTTCCCTTGAACAATATCAAAGATTTCATATTTAGTAAAATGTGTCTACATATGGCCAATAGTTTGAAGACACTCATCCTACCATATTCCTAGAAATGTAAGTCCTTGTATTATTTTTGAAATCTAAGGAATTAATATTTTTCATGGGTAATAATATCACAAGATCACAAAACTTTGCATCTGAAAAATACTTAAGATTATCAAATGAGTATTTCCAGAAGAGATTAACTTTTGAATCAGAAGTCAGAGTAAAGATCTGCATTTACCAATGTCGGCTGGCATCATTAAACTCATTGAGGATACCATTGAAACAAAAATATAAAAGGGGAAATTCATTCTCTCTTTCTGAGCTAAAACATCCATCTTGGGACATTGTTACTGCCTTGGGACATTGATATTCTTAGTTCTCAAGCCTTCAGACCAGAAAGAATAATATCACTGAATATCTTTCTTCTTCAGCTTGAAGATAGCAAATGGTAGGGCTTCTCAGCCTCCAAAATTTTGCTAGCTAATTTCCATAATAAATCTCTCATATATCTAAAAAAAAGATTATCAAATGAGGAAAATGTATCCCAGATAGGTAAAATTACTTCCAACACTGGTCAGCTTATATCCAGATCTGATGACTAATGGGCAGCTAGAGCCCAACAAACCACACCCCAGTCCTTCAATTATGGGACCCTGCAAAACAATTATAATACTAAGATAATTACAATTAAACTTAATGTCCATAATAAAGTCTTCAGTTTAGAGAGAAAATCAAGATTGTTTTTATGTTTTACAAGTTATAGAATTAGAATAACTGCATCTTTGTATTTACTTGGATTTCTTGTCAGGATGGCGCACGTTAATTTTATACTCACTACAAAGAGTTCTACAAAATCAACTCAAAGCAAAATACCGAATTTAACAATATTTTCTCTTATTTCTCCAATTTTTTGTTCACAGTTTCATACATCAAGAATTTAGTTCATGGGCTGGGGTTGCGGCTCAGTGGTGGAGTGCTTGCCTAATATGTGTGAGGCACTGGGTTCGATTCTCAGCAAAGCATATAAATAAATAAAATGAAGTCCATTGACAACTAAAAAAATATTTTAAAAAAAATTTATTATTTTTTTCTGGTTAGATATCAAGTATTTTAATTTCAGATTCTGCATTCTCAATACAATTGTAATATAGGTTTGTAACTTCACAGTTAAATGAGACTTTCCTTTTAGAAATAGACAAATCTGTGTGTCAAGATAATCATTGCTGTATTATGTAACAGCACATTAAAAGCATATAATTGATCTCAAAGTCCATCAATGGAGATGTTGATTAAAGTATGAGGCCAAAATGGAGTAGAATATTATATAGTTCTTAAAAGGGATGAGGTAGATCAAATGTATACTGACACAAAGGCAGATACAACACACATTTTTAATTTAAAAAAAAAAGCAAGTTGTAGAAGACTATGTTAAATGACACTTTCATTAAAAGGAAAACACTACACATCTGTGTGCTTGCCTGCCTGTAGAAATGCAGGACATATTTGAGAAGATAAACAAGAAACTATTGATGATGGCTAACATGGAAAGTGAACACGTGGCAGAAAGAGGCTTTGACTTTTATGCTATCTGTGCTGTTTGACTTGCAGTATACAACTTTTAACATGCATAAAAATCTAACTTATACCATTATAAAAAGCACATAATTAGATGTGTTCAAAATAATATTAATAAGAACTTACATCATAAACTGAGTCAACACCTTTCTTTATATAAAAAAAAGAATTTAGTTCATTCCACCAGATCTCCTATCTCACTAAGGTTAGGAACAGCATTGCAGCTGTGACTCCTTTATGATTTCACCCTACAGGGAGAATATGAAATTGCCATAGTTACCTCAGAGACAGCTATAGTCCATTCAAAACCCTAGACTTAATTGTTATCTTGATTTCTAGTGTTTGTAGATTCATCATTAATATACTCTTATAGAACACTCTACTTCCAAGTCACTGTGCTGGGCTCCATTGAAAATTTAAAAATGACAAAAAAAAATGTTACCTAAAACATTATCTATGTCAAAAGACAAAACTGCAAGTTTATTTTATAAAGATAATTATCTCTTTAAATTATTTTAAATATTATTTTCTCTGATACTGGGAATTGAGCCCAGGGGCATCTATCACTGAGATTCATCCCCAGCCCTTTTTTATTTTTTATTTTGAAACAGGGTCTTGCTAAGTTACTGAGGCTGGCCTCAAACTTGCAGTCTTCTTGCTTCAACCTCTCAAGACAATGGGGTCACAGGCATGCCTGGCTCTAATAGGCTTTTATTTGTGATACTAGACTTAAGCGACACCTCATACTATCTCAGTGTTCTGATCAGTTTAACAGAGGGGCTTGACTTTATAGACAGAAAAGACAGGAGTTGAAGGTTTAGCTCAGTGGTGGAGCAGTTGCCTAGCATGCACAAGAGGCTCTGGGTTGGATTCCCAGCACCACCAAAAAGAGAAAAGAAACAAAACATAAAGTCACTCTTTTTTATGGCTAATACTCCATGGAATATATATATACACACACACATACCACATTTTCTTTTTCCATTTATCTATTGAATGGCAGCTAGGTTGGTTCCTTAGCTTTGCTATTGTGAATCGCATCATGATGTACATCCATAGAAATGGAACTATAACTAGAATAAGATATATTCCATGCTAGTATAATTACATCAGAATGGATTCTGCTGTCATGTATAACTAAAAAGAACCAATAAATTAAAAAAGAAAACATAGTCAGGAAAGGGCAGGAAAAAAAAAGCAGAAACAGAAAACAAAAAGTAGATTGGTTCTTTCAAGGCTACCTTCCCTATAAGGTTGAAACAGAGGAAGCTTCCTTGTTATATTGGTCTTTGGGAAAACTGTCCCATTTTGAAGTTTAGTTTCATTACAAGACACTTAGAACAAGTGACTGCATTGTGTTCTGTCTGGACTGATGGGACCTAGAGCAGGATGCTTGTCCAAAGCAGTGGTTTCCCAAAAACTTTGTCAACTCTACCCACATGCGTGTATCACAGAACAATCCAGTGGGGAAAATATGGAAGACAAATATCTGTCTTTCAGATTACTACTTACTAATAGATCTAAGCAATTCTAAACACTTTTAAATAATAACCATCAAGAATATCTCATGTAGATCTGTTTCCCAACAATTAACAAAGTTATTTCCAGTAATAAGAAATCAGAAATAAGGTTCTCAATTGTCAGTGTTGTATGGAAAGGTCTGGGTTGTTGGTGTGTCAGAAGACTTGACATAAGTTTAGCCTGGTCAATAACTAGATGTCAGATCTTGGTAAAAACCATTACCCAAACAACTACTTAACCTTGTGATTAGAAAACTGGAGCCCATACCATGTAAAGTGATAATCTAATGTCACACAGCCTTTTATTGTCAAAACAAGGCTTGAGGCTCCTTACTGTTAATTCTTACCAGTTTCCATGTCTGTCTCTTTCTCAAAGAAATAGAGCAAGAAACTATGAATTACATGCCATGAAGTTTGGTTATAAACACAGCAAGATGTGCTAAATCTTTGTGTGTTTGTGTGTGTGTTGTGTTGTGTTGTTCTGTTGGATTGTTGTTTGGGGGGTTGTTTTTTGGTTTTATTTTCTTTCGGTGCTTCACTGAAGCTTTCTACAGAGGGCAGTAGCACTATCAGATCTGTTACTGGAAAGAGTGTATGATGGAGATGAACATCACTACCCTAAGTACATGTACGAAGACATGAATGGTGTGAATATACTTTGTATACAACCAAAGATATGAAAAGTTGTAATATGAATTTTAATGCATTCTGCTGTCATATATAACAAATTAGAATTAAAAAAAGAAAAAGAAAAGAATGGGAAGAGCTGAAAAGGCAGATAGAAAGTTACCACAATGGTCCAGATAGAAAGAAATGATGTTTCCAACTAGGACACTAACAACACATTTGTATACATTTAGATCCTGTTTCTTGAGTGCATACAATGTACCAGGAATTGTGCATAATCACATATAATCCCGATATCAACCACCAGAATTACCTACTATTGTCATCCTCATTTTATACATGAGGAATCCAGGGCTTGGAAAGGATAAGGAAACTGCTTAAGATTACAAAGCTAGTAAGGCACAGACTCAGGTTTCAAACTCAGCCTGATGGGTCTGGGGGTGTAGCTCAGTAGTAAGCACTTGCTTAGCATATGTGAGGCCCTGGATTCAATTGCCAGTACCACATACACACACACACACACACACACACACACACAATGTGATGCTTTTGGTCACTATGCCAGTGCTTCTTAAACTGTGCAATGCATGCACATCACTTGGGGATATTATTCAAATGCAGATTCTGATTTAATAGGTCTATGTTTCAACTGAACCTCTGCTTTTCCTGAATATCTGCATTAGGTAATGCTGATGTTATTGGTACACAGACCACATGTAAGCATCAAAGAGCTCTGTACAACAGAAATGAAGGAAGAGGGTACTGGGGATATAGCTCAGTTGGTAGAGTGCTTGCCTTGCATTCACAAGGCCCTGGGTTCAATCCCCAGCATCACAAAAAAAAAAAGAAAGGGGATAGGCGATATCTTCCAAAATAAATTTGGTTATGCAGAATGAGGAAGAGCAGAGAAGAGGAAATGATTCTGAGTCAATGGGGAGGCTCCTGATATAGGAACCAAAAAAAAAAAAACAACTGCAATCTAGCTTTGTTTTGTTGTTGTTATTGCTATTGTACTGGGTATTGAAACCAAGAGGATTTTACCACTGAGATAAAAACCCAGCCCTTTTTTGCTTTTTATTTTGAGGCAGGGTCTCACTAAATTATTGAGGCTGGCCTCAAACTTCTGATCCTCCTATCTCAGTGTCTGAGTTTCTGGGATTACAGGCATGTACCACTGCACCTGGCTACAATCCATATTCATTAGAGTTTCTTTCAGTCTAATCCTAAATCAATCTTAAAAAAGAAAAAGAGCTGAATCACTTTTGGCAATTATAAAAATAATTATAAATTAACAGTATGTAGATGCCTATTTACTTATTCAACTCTGTTGTTTATTAGCAACAAAGCCTCAGTAATCATTTTCTTGATTTTATAAAATCATTATCAACCATTTATGGTATTGTGTCATTATTTAAAATCAGTATTGATGTTGAGATGGAAAAGTATAATATAGATTCCAGGAATTAATTGTTGTACATAGAGTATGCAGAAATTGAGATAGGAAAGGGGAGGGAACCAGAGTCAAAAAGTCAGCCAACCTGTGTCTGCATCCCTAGATTGCTACTTGCTGCCTGTAGAATATTGAGTAAGTTCTTCAGTGGCTCTAATCCTAAGTTTTCCCCCTATAAATTAAGGATCATAATATCACCCACTTCAAAATATTATTGTGAGACATGAACACTTAAACCACTTGGAACTCTAGTTAGATAATACAAGTACTCTGTTCTTTTAGTATCTTCCTCCTCCTCTTTCTCCTCTTCCTCCTTATCTTCACTGTTGTCATCATCACTTCAAAATACTTGATTGAAAAGCATAGCCATGGTATTGCAATTCCCATTAAGTAGATGATATTTCCACATCTTAAATCTAGGCCTCCTTGTAACTTCCTTTGAATAATAGATTGTGGCAGAAGTGACATTGCATATAATTGCAAAGAGGTCTTGCAGCTTCTTTTACCCCTTAGATCCCTGCATGAGTCACCACGTAAGAAAGCCCATCTAGCCTACAGGAGGTTGAGAGGTCACATGGATGAGGCATTCAAGATGGTGGCCAACACCAACTGTGAGACATGTGAGTGAAGCCATCTGGACATTAGGGTCAAGCTATCTGTCCAGCATTCATAGTCATCTGGGTGACGCAGGGGTAACCAACAGAAGAACCATCCAAAAAATCCACACAATTGTGAAAAATAATAAACCATTTTTAAGCTGTAAACTCTGGGGTAACTTTTCCATATCAATAGATAACTGAAATAGCATATATAAAAAAATTAGTAAGATAATCTTTGGCAATGAGAAAAAATTGTGAGTCTTATTATTCTTACTTTGAACTTTAACTCATTCCTCCATTCACTCTATAAATATTTGTTAAGTATTTATAGAATGTTATTATAAGTATTTATAATACTTCTCTAAGTATTTATAGAATGTTATTTATTTGTTAGCAGAATATTTGTAGAATGAGCATAGAATATCAGTAACTTTCAGATGTAGACTGAAAAACAACATTTTCTTGCCCTTACAGAGTTTAAATGCTGATTTAAAATACTAACACATGAATAAACCCATTATTATTGATTGTGGTAGGTGCCTGTAGGAAAGGATAACACAGATGAACCTTAGCTATATTGAGTAGTCTTTTGTCAGTGTTTAGACATAGAACAGCTGTGAAATAAATTGTCTCCCAATGATTTTATTCTAAAAGAAGATATCATATCAAACACAAAATGTTTAAAGTATGAGGAAACTGTTGTTCTAGCTCTTTCCCATTTAAAAAGAAGTAGATATAAATAAACTGCCTACAGAGATGGGGAAAACAGATGGATTTAAAAATTCAAGCTCACACTGAATATAATTAACTTGGACATGGAGAGAAGCAAATGACGCCTGAGATCATAGGTGCCCAAGAGACAGGCAAAGGGCTAACTTATTTTTAACACCACAGTCATCTCAGCAGTAAGGAAAATTCAAACTCGATTAAAGTCTCTGAAGAGGTGAAAGAGCAAATGAAGAGAGAGAAAAAAAATGTGACTACTGGAGAGTAATTAACATTTTGACATAGTTGCCAGGCTTGAGTAGGTGTTTACTGCTTATTAACAGAGTTTGGGTTTTCCAGGTCACTGCAAATGAGAAGGTCTTGTGAAAGCACTCTGGGCATGTTTACTATTTGATTCTGAAATGGGTACACCTGAAGATTCAAGTAGGCTTTGGCAAAGCACTTCTTCAGCAGGAATGGAGGGCTGCTTTCTGCACAGAGTGGCCTTGTTTGCAAATTCACACAGAGCATTCTGGGAGAATTAGGTCCAATAATAGCAAGATGGCCCTTGGCCATCAGATAAAGGACAATTTGGGGCTTGTTGACAGGGCTTCAAGCTTGTCCCAGGCCATGGAGATTTGGGGCATGTCCCAGGCTACTGGGATTGAGATTTAAATACAGCTTGGTATACAAAGCCTTCCACAACTGGATCACAGTGACCATTCTATGTTATTCACCCTACAATTTGGCGAATCCTACCCATGGAGTATACGGTCACAAATCCATTTTCTTATGCGTATTCCTGCTACTTAGAATGCCCTTTGACTCACCTAACAAATTTATGCTATTAGAGAAATCTAAATATTATTTCCTTCCTGTCTCACCCCCAAACAAGACAAGTTAATCATCCCTTGTTAGTATTTAGAAAATACTTTATGGCTTCCTCTATTATAACATAACCAGTAATCAGTGCACTTGTCTTACCTACTACACTGTAAGTTCCTTAAAGGATTATAAACTCCAGAATGTATATGATTCATTTTGTTGTCTATAGTTCCTAAGTATCTATCACATAATAGGTTTTCAGAAAATATAAAAGTGATTAAATGAATGAATGAGAAAAGAAGGGAGACAAATTCCAAAGGGCACCAGGGCATCTCAGTGTGTGTGTGTGTGTGTGTGTGTGTGTGTGTGCGCGCTTATAGGTGTCATGTATATAATTTTTGTATTATTATTTATATCCATATTCATAATAATATGTAGGTGTGGGAAGATATGCATCTAGATGTTAAAGAGATTTCTCATATAAAGCAAGTAAAGACTGTTCTCAAACAGGCATTTTTAAAATCTTTTCCCCTCTTCCTTTCATTTCTTTATTCTGAATACAGTAATAATTGAGATTTTTAAAATTGGTGTGATTTCAGATGCCTTCCTGTGAATCTATGAAAATATTTAATAAATGATACAAGTGGTTAACCTAAAGGCTTCATTTTCATAAATCCATTCCTAAACTTTTAAAAATGCCTAGTACATTTTAAGAACATTTGAAAGTTCAAAGAATAACCTTTTCAAAATTATATAATTAGATTAAGTATCAAGTGGAAAATACTCAGGTCTGTCTTATTTTCAACAAATAAAAATTCAATAAATGTTACCAAGTTAAATAACACAGGTTCTAAAGACAGCCAGTTCTAGCCAATGTCTTCTCTATATGAATAAGTTCTCTCTTGCTTCCAAGGAATTATTATCATTTGATGGCTATTTTAAAACAATTAAATAAATTCCTGTAGCCAAAATGTGTTTTCTAAATGATGTGGGGTTTGTTTGTTTGTTTCTGAATATAAAAAGGTATAAAAATGTTCACTATGACAAATTTGGAAAATAAATAAGTAATATTCTTTGGAAGAAAATTTTAAAAATCATTCCTAATTCTGCAATTCCAAATAATCATTGCTAATGTTTTATTATAATATCTTATTATAAAACTAATAAAAAAACTTTAAAAATACAAACACATAAATAAAGTGAAAATAAATCACAATGCTTTATAGTGTTTTTTCTCCTTACACATATTATTTTAACATAATTCAGAAAATTATACATATTTTTAAATAAAATTTAGATTACTTCTAGTTTTTGAGGTTATCATTAATTTTGAGATAAAGATTTTTATGGAAGTATTTGAATTTTTAAGTGCATTTTTTAAAGAGATCATAGAAGAGGAATAAATAATTCAAAGAGTATCATTTTTGTAAGCTTTTGCATCTCTGTGACAAAAATACATGACAAGAACAACTTAAAGGATGGAAAGCTTATTTGCAGCTCACAGGTTCAGAGGTCTTTGTCCATAGATATAGCCAACTCCATTGTTCTGGGTCCAAGTGAGCATCACATTATAGGGTGAGGGCCCAAAAGAGGAAAGCTACTCAGCTCATGACAGGATCAGGAAGAGGAGAAAGAGGGGAGGGAGAGCAAGGAAGATGCATGTTTCCGGGGCTCGTCCACATTAACCCACCTCCTCCAGGTTCGCCCCACCTGCCTGGAGTTACCACTCAGTCAGTCCATTCAAACTAGGAAGGACTGATCAGGTAACAGCTCTCATAATCTAATCATTTTACATCTGACCATTTTCTGCATGAACAGCTTCTGGGGGCCACCTCATATGCAAACCTTAGCAAGCATCCACTTTTTAAAGTTCTTAATACATGTTGCCTATATAATTCCAGAAAAGCTTTATATGTAGAAACATCTACCTGAAGTAGATGAAAGCAAATATTCATCTCCTCAATAATATTCAGCATTTTTATCTCTGTTAATGATCTTTCAAAATGTTTTAACTATTTTGGTTTTGTGCATTTCTTTGATTTCTTAGTGAAATTAGGCATTTTTCATTTTTTTAATTGGTCATTTATGTTTCATTTACTGTTAATGAAGTTCTTGAACATGGGGTGTTTGCCCAAAAATCCTCTGACACATGGCAATTACTCCATAATTGCTGTAAGAAAAAGATGGTATTTTCATTTATTTTTGGCCATTTTTCACATTGTTTTTACTGTTTTTCTCGTTGATTTTAAAAATTCATGTATATATTAATGCTGTAATCATTTCCCCACATTCCTTGTTTTCTTCTCAATCTTGCTTATGATGTTCTTTGATGAACAATCTTTTGTTTCATGAAGCAAGATCCATTGGCTTTTTTCTTTGTCTTTTTTTTCTTCTTATGCTTTTATACTTCATGGACTCCCTTCCCATTCTGAGATGATTTTTAATGGAAACAAAATTCACAGTTACTGTTTTTCAGGGGAACAACTGGTGTGTTCTGGCGGTCTCTAGGAAATGAGAACGTGAGACACAGGAAAGGGTTTATTTTTCTTTCAGGGATTCTTCATCTGGGGTGAATCCTTCACGTCTATAAAATTCCATGTGCACTTTTCTGGATAGAGTTTCAAAGGATTTCTAATTCCAAAACGACTAGTGATCCTTAGAGATTCTTCAAAGAACTTCCATGTCTGATGCTATCAGTATTCCCCAGTCTTGAACAACTTTTCTGCAAATACAGAGTGTGACACTCTGAGAAAAAGAAGAGTAAGTCTAAAGAATAGTGTCTGAAGTATTAAAGCTAAAGCACAAATTCAACATAAGCTTTTCTGAAATTGTTACCATGCTGAACTCAGACGTCAACAAGTGACAACTTACAACATCGGGTGCCAGTTTGCATCGGTGCCAGCCCATGTGCATGTTGTTGAAAATTCAACAACTCTAAAGCCAAATATGTCAGACTTTTCACATAATCTAGACTCACAGAATATCCCATTTGGATGAAACCTTACAGTTTTCTAATCTTGCATTATTCTCCTCTCCACAGTGTTTCCAACAAGCAGTCACCAAGTCTATGATTAAACATTTCTAGGGGTGGGGAACTCTGCTCTTCTTAAGGCAATTCACTGCAGAATTTCTCCCTCCAGCCTTTATTTCATAAAGATCTAAGTTTTCCATTTATCTTAGTGAAACAAGGGAGCCCAGGTAATCAGACACACCTGCAGGAAATCTGCTGAAACAACTTTTCAGGCTTCTTAAATGGATGAGCTGAGATGTAATCAAAACAGCATGTCAGAGCTCCATACTGATCCATGCTGAAAGGTTTCTGAAACAGTGTGAGATTTTGAATACAGAGTACTCTTTAAAACTGAAAGCAGAATTTAAGTTATAAAAATCATGCAGCAAAGTATGAGCTATACTGATTTTCAGACCTCCTAACTTGAAGAAACAGGGACAGTAGTTAATTTCCGTGTAGGTGATCATTAACGTATAAGGTCAAACTATTTCCACAGAATCATCCAGTCATTTTGACAAAGCTGAGCAACCAGGCAGAGATATTCCCTATTTTGACTTGAAGAAATGTCCCAACAAAGGAAAATGTCTGAAAGCTCTCTGGGGTTTCCCAATGCCAGATGGTGACTGACAAAACAGACTCATCTAGATTCCTGTACAACAGTGGTAGAGAACTAGAACTAAGAGTAGTTATCTTCTCTCAAAAAAAAAATATATATAGATAGATAGATGCAAAAGCTCATATGAAATAACTCAATCTCTTTAAATACTCATTTCAATAATAATGTCCTTATTATTTATCAAAAACAGCATATAGACTAGGTATAAGAATAAGCCTATTAATTTTCATATTACCAGCAGCAATAAAAAGAGGAAAGTTCAATCAGAAACCCCATGGTGGTGGCAGTGCTCCAATAGGTTGAACTCACAGTCAGCTTGACACAGACTTTTACTATCAGCAGTTCCCTGAAGAAAAGAATTCTAGTTAAACACTTTTCTGGGTTTTGTGTTTGTTCTAATGTGCTATTATGAATAATTTTTGTGTAGGATTTTGGCACAGAGATTCTTTTAAATGCTTATCTGTTTACATAGGTCTTGTAATAATAGTGTTTCTGGAACTACAAGGCACATCTAGAAAATCATGATACCAAGTCAGTGGCTCTCAATCAACTCTTTTGCTTTTTTTCCCTTTTATTAATTGTACATAGTACGATTTATGCATATACATTTGTGTGTGTGTGTGGTATGTAGACAGACACACACTATGGGTGATTAAAAATATATTTCTTAGTCTAGGTCAAAATCAAATACATTTAAAAGATATTATTCTAGTGGGGGAGAGAGAGAATAGATAAATGGATGCATGGATGGATAGATAGCTGGATAGATTGAATGATTATATAGATTCTAATTTATTTAAGAAAAGATTATGTCCATATCACCAAAACCAGACATGATAATACTTTTCTTAAAAGTCTTTTCTACAATAAGTTACCAAAGAATTTTTTAAACAACTTCATTAATCTTCACAACCCTCCTTTGTGGGAAAATTGGACTTACATTAAATGATGCTGTCAACTTTACCTCAAGGGAATGGATTTCTACAAAGTAGCTGCCAATTTTTATTTGCCAAAGCATAGATTTTTTTCAAGAACATTGAATAAGATTTCAAGGTTGTGACTAAAAATGAAATGTCAGTGGTGATTTATTTCTGATGAAAACAACTTAGACCCGGTCAAAGCCCAGACGAGAATGCATGAAATACCTTATATGTAGCATACCTTTTAAACTTTCTTTTTTCTACATCCAAGTCTCAGTTACTTAGAAGTGAACTTCATGTCAATTTAATTATGCTATGTATATGTATTAATATATCACAATGTATCCCACTATATATCTAATTTTGAAGCACTAATTTAAATAAATAAATGGGAAACTAGTAGAGGAAGAGGATCAAAGGCAGGGAGGAAGGGAGAGGAAGGGGGTATTAAAGAATGAAATGGAGCAAATTATGTTATGTGCATGTATGAATGTCTCACTGAACCCCACTATTATATATAATTACAATGCACTAATAATAGAAACATGAAAAAGAAATACACTTTATGCACTGTGAATTATTTACATTACATAAAACTCACACAGATAAAGCTAGGACATGTACATACATACTTTCCCCATCACCATGGGAATGATTGTGAATATATCTTCAAATATAGTAAACTCCATCTTGTGTCTTGGTCAAAATGCAGTTGGAATTTCCTATCGGATCATGTAGACACTGACAATTCTTAAGACACTTTGGAAGGTAAAAAAGTGCTGTGATCATTCGACTATATGGTGGTATACTCCAAGAAAACAGAATGAAACTTACCCAGCTTTTTTCTATGAATCCCTCAATTACAATGGACCCTCAACTCTACAACAAACTCCACAACTACACCAGAAAAAAAAAGGAAAGAAATAAAAAGAACCTCTTAATTCAGTCATTTAGAATGTGATGTGTCCTATCTTCTGTAATAGTAGGCCCAGAGTCCTATTCCTCCACCATTAAAGTGATAGAGAACAGATCTAGATATTCACTAACAGACACTCAATACTGCATCACTAACAGAACTTTGAAGCCAGGTAAAAGTTGGAGGAAGACATGATATTATGGTGGACTAAATATTGGGAAAAGATAGGGTTGGACTTCAAAGAGATGATGAGAGGTGAAGGATATAAAGAAAATATGGTGCCAGTCCCTTGAATTTCAAGCCAATCCCTATGTCCTCTCTAGAAAACAATAAGTTTTGGTGGTTATTCATCATACAAAGCAATTTTCTGTAATCAGTTTTCAATAATTCACCAGTTACAATAAAAAATACTTTTCGAGTGTTGAACAAAATACAATTTGGCGTAAAATAGGCTCCATACTTCACGCATAAGTCTAGCCCAAAGTGATCTCTGTTCATAGCAAACCAACTGACGTTTAAAGAAATTATAACCCGAGATCACAGTACACCCTTATAATCAAACAACTGAGTCTCAGCCAACAGCAATTGAGCTTCAGCCAATCACAAGCTCCTAACTGATCCTTATAAGGCAGATACTGACTGCAATCTATCAGGTTGCTCCTGTATGTCACTTCCTTTTCTCCGGCTATAAATATAGCCTATATGTGTGGTGGGGTGGGGCATTCTACCACCTTTGGTATGGAATGCTGCTCAGTTCTATGACCTCTTTCTTACTCAAGTTAACTTGGTTAAATTGAACTGATCTCAGTTTTTCTCTTAACACAAGTCAAAGCAGTAGGATGAAGTTATATGCTAAAGTGGCCATTTTTATTTAATCACTCAGTTCTGTCAAACAGCTGGTCAATATAGTGAAGGGGAAAATAGACAATTAGTTATGTGGTTTAGCTGGTTAATTAATCCTGGTTAAATTGTTGATTCCTTCATCCTACAAAGAGCCAGCTCTCAGCTACCTCCAAAAAATAAGAAAGCAAAGATTCAATTTCCTAGTATTTGTTTCTGTTATCAATGTATTTGCTTCTGTATCAATATTTGTTCTACCATAGTATAAGCAGGGATGTATGATGTTCACTCCAGTTGTTTAGTACCAGGATGGAGATGTTTTCATAGAAAGTGGAACAGGAGGCAGAAGAAGCAAGCAGATAAGACTGCCCAAAACCAGCTATGTGGAATTTGGTCTCTAAGGGTATATTGTAGTCCTTTCAACTCTTCTGAGGAATTGCAGCATATAAATACCAGAAGAGACTAATTCATAGATCAGTAAATTAAGCTTTGGATTATGTGAAGAGAGACATTATAAGAAAATATTTGATTTTTGACATCAGTTTCCGATGCATTTTCAGAACACTCTTCCAAACCTTTCTGCATATGTCTTACTGAAGGATCTCTGGAAGCTCAGCTAAAACATCTCAACTCGTCTTTCTCCTGGTGGTACCTTTAACAGCCCCAGCAGAAACATTGGTGGCAATTTCAGCAGCATTAGCAGCACAATTGCAATAAGAGTGGCCATGATGGCAGAAGCAGGGGTGGCAGCTGATCCCCAGATTTTCTGATTTGTTCCTCCATTCTTCCCACAACTTTTCAATTAACTCCTAACTTAGCTCCTTTCTGTTTGAAACACCTTAAAGTGGTTTTTACTTTTATTATTGAACCCTGGCTATTACAGACAACATTTATCCTGATTACTCATCTTTCCTTGATTGGTCCTTATATTAATTTGTGAACTAAATGTTTAGTTTAAACTTAAAGGTTTCCTAGGCAATATATAGCATCAAGGAAATGAGCATTTCCTTTCTCCCGTCATCATATCATTTCCCAACATTTTCTCTAAGGAACATTTAGCATTTGAGTATAAAAATATCCATACGTTTCTTTATATATGTGTTATTATGACTATAAGAATTCATTGGAAACAAGTTAATGAATTATTCTTGATTCTGACTTTATTTCTGAGAGAAAGAGAGAGAAAACCCAAATCACTTCAATGGTTTAACAAGTTCAACGGGGCCACTTAACATTTTTTACACTTGACATAGCTTTGTAGTTCTTGACAGCATAAAGTGAAAAGAGAAAAGAACTTCCATGTGAATGCTTAGTGTTAAGTATCTTCTACTCCTGGTGATTTGCAAATATTTCTTTTCCTACAGAGCAAAACTTTAGCTTTACAAGCACATCTAAAAATAGTATCCTGATTACATAACCTACTTTTTAAATATCATAATAGTAAACAATCACTTTCACAAGTAAAGAAACTTTACCCAAATAATTTAATAACTCCCCAGTGGCTATTATAAGACTTATATTGCCCTTTTATACCCAAGGGGATTCAATTGGTTGGTCTGAAAATTGACTAAGGTCTCTTTTGATCTTCTTATGATAGAATAACCACTTAACAAAGTAAGACCTTTCCTTTTACCAGTCCAATATCTTCTAAACAACCTACAAAGGGACCAGCTGGCAAAAAGAGGCAAGAGTGTTTGAAGATTAATTCTGCTGAATCAATTTAGAACGCTAACTTGGAAGTGTGGCAAAGCAGAACGTGTGAGTGAACATTAAATGAAATATGGTATTAAATTATCTCTGAGACATATGTGGGCCCTGAAACTATCGAAAGCAAGACTAAATGTGTCTAAATGTGTTTGGAGTTTAACATGAAAGCTATGACTTGGTAAATATTAAACCAATTAAAAAAAAACTTTTTATAAAAGTTTCATAAAATGACAATAAAACACTTTCCTAAGTTACCTTTTTGCCCATTTGATTTAAAATAACTAGCAACCAACAGCTTTGCTGCCTGAGGAATCCGAGGTTATGTTAAAAGTCTTGAAAACCAATTGTTGCCTTTCTTTGAACTGTCAGATGTATATTTTTTAATTTTTTCATTTGTTTTAATTAATTACACGTGACAGAAGAATGTATTTATGCACTTTGATACATCATACATAATGGGGTATAATTTCTCATTTTTCTGATTGTACATGTTGTAGAATCACATCGGTCATGCAGTCATATATGTACATAAGGTAATAATGTCTGCTTCATTCTATTATCCTTCCTATCCCCACAACCCCTTTCCTCCCTTCACTCTCCTCTACCTAATCTAAATATCTGTTAGATATATTTGAGAGCAGTTAGTGTATTACATGGCAGTGGCCGTTTTCAAACCCCAATCACCTGAAAACTAATGGCCCTAAGAAAATCAAATGAAGCCATCAAAGAATGGCCTTTAAAACTTAATCAAACATAGAAATTCTTTTACTTTTAAAAGAATTTTGTCCAAAGATCCCCATATTAACAAATTAGGCAGTCAAGAACCCAAAAGTCCCGAGTCATTTTATTCTGTCCCAGGCACCAGATTGAAGATCTTGGGAACAGGAGTCTCTGCAGTCAGGGAGCTCTCTCTCAGAGCAAGTCCTGTTCACGGTCAGTCATAAGCTTTCCTTATTCACCCTTGGAGTCCATTCCCCCTGACAACTAATACCAAGTTATAATCAAAAGACTACAGGACACATTTGTGTTGAACTTGTGAATTCATTTCAAGCAAAAAAATCTGCCTTCCACAATTTATCTATTTTTAAGAAAATTTGTCAAGATTATATACAGATTGAGATAATCAAGGCTAGTAATGCCATAGTAAATTAATAAATACCAAAAATGACTTAGTGATGAATAACAGCTCTTATAATTAACAAAAACATAAATAGCATTATGAAGACAATTAATTAATCATTGATCATAAGAATCCACAGCTTACACCTCTTTAATTCAGTTCAGTTTTCACTATCAAATAATTACTTATATTATTATCAAACAAAATGTTAAATTTTTTTCTTGGCAAGTAATTAGAAACTTTGGGCACTATTGATGAGAATGTAAAAATGTTGTAGTCACTGGAAACGTGGCGGTTCCTCAAGAAATTAAAAATAGAATTATATGATCCACTAATTCCAGTTAGGGCCACAAAAAGATGTCCATACACCCATGTATATGGCAGCATAATTCATATTAGCAAAAAATAGAGGCAATCCAAGTGTTCATCAATGGATGAATAGATAAGCAAAATATAATTGAATGCTATTTAACCTTAGAAAAGAAGAAAAATTTTGACAAACTATGCTACAGTATGGGTGAGTCTTTACAACAACAAGACATATTGTATGACTCCACTTATATGAAGTGCTGAGAGTATTCAAAATCATAAGAGATTCATAATATAATGGTGGTTTCCTAAAGCTGGGAGGAGAGGACATGGAGAGTTGTTGCTTAATGAGTTTAAAGTTTGGATTACAACACGAAAGGGTGATAGAGATGAACAGTGGTAGTGGTTTTCCACAACATTATGAATGTATTTATTACTGCTGCTCTATTCTTCAGAAGGTTAGGATGATCAATTTTATGTTGTATATATTTTTGCACAATTAAAATATTATGCCCAGACCTACAGAAATTGTGAGGCAGTAAATGAGTGTTGTTCTAAGTCTCTAAAAAAAATAAAATATTAACTTTTTCAAGCTTGATCAACTAATGTCTATGTTTTTGTACCAAATCTATAAAATCTACAAGATTTTATATTTTCATTTATCTTAATGCCTGTGTTTGAGTCTTCATTCCATTTATCATAACTTTATTTTATTTACTGCTGCAAAGGGCCACGTGGCTACAGCTTGCCAATTGTTCTACCTTTAATATGCCAAGTTGTAGTGGGGGCATTTTTAACCTTCCTCTTAAACACCTACATGACATTCATTTCAACATGGCACAGAAAAAGCCAACAATTTTTCATGATGGAACTTTATTTTTCCCTCAAAGGGTGGCAGATCAAATTATAGATAGACCTACAAATGAAAAATAAAAAATTACATAACTTCTAAAATAGTTTGATCCAGAAAAAAAAGGCAAATTTTACAACTAAGGCACTCAAAAAAAATAAAAATAAAACAGTAAGTCTATTAGCAAAAACCTCCATTTTCCAGTTCCAATTATGTGTTTCCCCCTGATCTCCCTGTCATCTCAAAACATTCATCCAAAGTGTGTCTATCATTTGGCCTCCACTCTTCTCCAGTCAGAGAGCTTTGCATCTGAGCAAAAATAAAGTGACATCAAACATACACTTTATTTTTCAAAGTGTCCCAAATTTTTCTAATCCTGAGTATCATCTAGATAGTAGTTAAATAAATAGTAGATAATAGGAATGAAGGAGGGAAGTTGATTTGCAAGACTTTTCTTTGAAGATTTTGGTTTGAAAGTTTGAGAGAAAGCCCAGTAATTCTTTTTCTTTTTCCATTGGTTCTTTTAGTTATACCTGACAATAGACTCCATTTTGATAAAATTATCCAAGCATGTGATATATCTTATTCTAATTTGGACCCCATTCTTGTGGGTGGACACAAGAGTGGGATTCACTTAGGTATTTTCAGATGTGTGCATAGAAAAATTATTTTAGATTTATTCTACTGTCTTTCCTATTCAGTTCACCCCTCTCTTCTGTTTATTCCTCTTTGTCAAATCCACTGAACTTCTCTACTTCCCCTCCCTCCCTTATTATGGTTTAGTTTCCACACATCAGCGAAAACATTTGACCTTTGTATTTTGGGACTGGGTTATTTCATTTAGCATTAAAGTTAAATTTAACATTTAGTCCCCAGATCCATCCATTTAACAGTAAATGTCATAAAATCATTTTTCTTTATGGCTAATATTCCATTGTGGATATATACAACAATTTGTGCTGCTATAAACATTGATGTGGCTGTGTCACTGTAGTATGTTGATTTTAAGACCTTTGTATATATGCCAAGGAGTGGGATAACTGGGTCAAATCATGGTTCCATTGCTAGTTTTTTGAGGAATCTTCATATTGCTTTCCAGAGAGATTGCACAAATTTGCAGTTCCACCAGCAATATATGAGTGTTTCCTTTTCTCCACATTCTCACCACATTTGTTGTTACTTGTATTCTTTTTTCAAAAGATTTTTTTAAGATGGACACAATATCTGTATTCATTTTATTTATTTTATTTGATGCTGAGCATGGAACCCAGTGCCTCACATGTGTGAGCAAGCACTCTACCACTGAGCTATAACCCCAGCCCCGTAATCTTATATTCTTGATAATTTCCATTATTATTGAAGTGAGATGAAATCTCAGTGTAGTTTTAATCTGCATTTCCTTAATTGCTAGAGATGTTGAACTTTTTTATAAATTTTTGGACTATTCATATTTCTTCTTTTGAGAAGTATCTAAAGTGTCTATTCAGTTCTGTTGCCCGTTTATTGATTGGGTTATTTGGGGTTTTTTTTGTTGTTGTTGGGGTTTTTGTTTGTTTGGCTTTTTGGGTTTTGGTTTTTGTTTTCTTGTGGGGGTTTTTGGTGTTAAGCTTTTTGAGTTATTTGTATATTGTGGAAATTGATGCCCTGTCTGAGGTGTAGGTGGTAAAGATTGTCAGCCATTCTGTAGGTTCTCTATTCACACTCTTGATTGTTTATTTTGTGGTGAAGAAGTTTTAGTTTGATGCCAAACCATTTATTGATTTTTTAATGTTATTTCTTGAGCTTTAGGAGACTTGTTAAGGAAGTCAGTTTCTATGAAAATATGTTGAAGTGCTGGGCCTACTTTTCTTCTAGTAGGTGCATGTTTCTTGTCTAATTCCTAGATCTTTGATCCACTTAGAGTTGATTTTTGTGCAGGTGAGAGATAGGGGTTACATATTCTATTAAATACGTATTTTTAGTTTTCCCAGCACCATTTGTTGAAGAGGCTTTCTTTTTTCCAGAGTGTGTTTTGGTGCTGTTGTCTAATATGAGGTAACTATATTTATGTGGGTTTGTCTCTGTGTCTTCTATTCTGTTCCATTGGTCTTCTTGCCTATGTTGGTACCAATACCAGGAAGTTTTTGTTACTATGGCTCTGAAGATAATTTGAGGTCTCTGTAGATAATTTAAGACGCCTCCTGCTTCACTTTTCTTACTAAGGATTGGTTTGGCTATTCTGGGCCTCTTATTTTTCCAAATGAATTTCATGACACCTTTTTCTATTTCTATGAAGAACATCATTGCAATTTTGATGGGAATTACATCAAATCTGTATAATGCTTATAGTAGTATGGCCATTTTGACAATATTAATTCTGCCTATCCAAGAACATGGGAGGACTTCCCATCTTCTAAGATCTTTCTCAATTTATTTAGTGTTCTGTAGTTTTCATTGTAGTTTTCATTTCATCTTTTGTTAGATTGATTCTTCAGTGGTGTTGTTTTGGGGGGTTGTTTGTTTGTTTTTGAGACTATTGTGAACGGAATGATTTCCTAATTTCCCTTTCAGCTGATTCATCATTGGAGTATAGAAATACAATTGATTCATGGGTGTCAATTTTGCATTCTGCTACTTTGCTGAATTCATTTATGAGTTTTAGAAGTTTATTGGTGGAGTTTTTAGGGTCTTCTAAATATAGAATCATGTCATCAGCAAACAGAGATAGTTTGAGTTCTTCTTTTCCTATCCATATCCCTTTAATTTCTTTGCCTAATTGATCTGGCTAGAGTTTCAAGGACTATATTAAATAGAAGTGGTGAAAGTGTTTTGTTCCTATTCTTAGAGGAAATTCTTTCAGTTTTTCTCCATTTAGAATTATGTTGGCTTGGGTTTGTTATATATAGCTTTTACAATGTTGAGGTGTGTTCCTTCTAATCTTAGTTTTTCCAGTGTTCTAAACATGAATGGGTGCTGTATTTTGTCAAATGCTTTTTCTGCATCTATTGAGATAATCATGTGATTCTTGTCAATAAGTCTCCTGATGTGGTGAATTACATTTATTGATTTCTTTGTGTTGAACCAATCTTGCATACCTGGGATGAACCTCACTTGGTCATGGTGCACTATCTTTTTATTATGTTTTTGTATGTAATATACAAATTTTTATTAAGAATTTTTGCTTCTATGTTCACCAGGGATATTGGTCTAAAGTTTTCTTTTATTGATGTGTCTTTGTCCGGTTTTGGTATCAAAAGTGATTCCAGCTTCATAGAGTGAGTTTGAAAGAGTTTCCTCTTTTTCTGTTTTGTGGAATAATTTGGGGAAGATTGGTGTTAGTTATTCTTTAAAGGCCTGGTAGAACTCAGCTAAGAATCCATCAGTCCTGGACTTTTCTTTGTTTGTAAGCTTTTGATGGTTTGTTTAATTTTAGTACTTAAAATTGCTCTGTTTAAATTGTTTATATCCTCCTTCAATTTAGATAAGTCATATGTCTCTAGAAGTTTGTCAATATCTTCAAAATGCTCTAGCTTATTGGAGTGTAAATTTTGAAAGTAATTTTCAATTATTGTCTTTATTTCAGTAGTGTCTGTGGTGACATTTCCATTTTCATCATGGATTTTAACAATTTTGAGTTTTTTCTCATTTCTTTTTATTGTCTTGGCTAAGGGTTTATTAATTTTGTTTATTCTTTCAAGGAACTGACTTTCTGGTTCATTGATTTTTTTAAAAAAATTTTTAAGTCTCAATTTCATTGATCTTTGGCTCTGATTTTGATTATTTCCTTGATTTGTCTTCTATTCATTTTTGTATTGTTTTGTTCTACTTTTTCTATAGCCTTGAGATGTAAACTTAGATTATATATTTAGATTATATATTTATTATAATTGTATCTTTCTATTCTTTTAATGAATGAGCTCAATGCTATGAACTTTCCTCTTAGAACTGACTTCACGGTGTTCCAGAGGTTTTGATATATTTATTTTGTCACTATCCTCATTTTTTCCTAAGTAATTTTTCATCCCTGATTTCGTCTGCTATCTATTCATCACTCAATAGTGAATTATTTAGTCTTCAGGTGTTAGAGTAGTTTCTACTTTTTATCATATAATTTATTTCTAATTTAATCCCATTATGATCTGATAGAATGCAAAGTATTATCCCTATTTTTTTTTGTATTTGCTAAGAGTTGTTTTGTGGCCTAAAATATGATCTATTTCAGAAAATGTTCCATGTGCTGCTGAGAAAGTATATCCAGTCATTAATGAATGAAATAGTCTACACATGTTTGTTAAGTCTAGATTATTTATTGTATTTTTAATTATGTAGCTTCTTTATTTAGTTTTTGTCTGGATGATCTTTCTAGTGTTGAAAGAGTTGTGTTAAAGTCTCCCAATATTATTGTGTTGTGGTCTATTTTAATCTTGATATTGAGGAGGGTTTGTTTGATGTATATAGCTACTTCATTATTTGGGACATAAATATTTGTGACTATTATTTCTTCTTGTCATATGATTTCCTTAAGTGGTATGAAATGGCCTTGTCTCTTCTGATTTACTTTGGTTTAAAGTCTACTTTATCGGATATGATAATAGAAATCCCTGCTTATTTACAACAACATGGGAATGCTATTTTTTTTTTTCCCTATCCTTTCACCTTCAGTCCATGGATGTCTTTGTCTATAAGGTAAATTTCTTGGAGACAGCATATTGTTGGGATTTCCTTTTTCCTTTTTTTAATCCAACCTGTCAAAGTTTTTTGATTGATGTTTAGGCCATTTACTTTCAGTGTTATTATTGAAAGATGCTTTCAATTGGCTATAATTTTAGTTTATTTCTAGTTTTTAAGTTGAATTAGATTTTCCTATAATTGAGTATTCATCTAGTGTTTTTTTTCTCCCTCTAATGGTTTTCATTTTTGTTCTACACTTCTTCTGCTTGAAATATTTTATTGAGTATGTTTTATAGAGTTGAATTTCTAGTTCTGAATTCCTTTAACTATTGTTTATCATGGAAGGTTTGTATTTTATCTTCGAAACCTGAAGGTTGACATGGTATTCTCAGTTGGCATCCATTTTTTTTTAGAGCTTGATATATATTATTCCAAGACCTCCTAGCTTTGAGAGCCTGGGTTGAGGAATCAGTTGAGATTCAGATTGATTTACCTCTAAATGTAACCAGTCATTCTTCTCTTGCTGTTTTAAAATGCTATACTTATTCTGTATGTTAGGCTTTTTCATAATAATGTGCCAAGGAGTGGGTTCATTGTAATTTTATATATTTAAAGTCTTGTATGCTTCCTGTATTTGATTTTCCATTTTATTCTTAGATTTTTTCTGACATTATTTTAAGATTGTGCATTCTTTTAGTAATTCAGAGCCTTTATCTATCCTTATGAATCTTAGATTTGGTCTTTTCATGTTATCACATATTTCTTTAAAGTTCTGTTCATGGTCTCTTAGCATCTTTTCTGTATGGTCAAACTTATGTTCAAGATCATTTTCTTTATCTTTGAGGCCTAAAATTCTAACTTGAAAGTGGTCTAGTCTGTTGATGATGCTTTCCATTGAATTTTTAATTTGGCTTATTGATTATTTTATTTCAAGGATTTCTGATTTACTCTTATTCAGGATCTCTATTTCCCTATTGAAGTTATCTTTCACTTCTTGTATTGTCTCTCTGATTTCATTTCTTATATCATTTCTTTTATCTTATAGATCAGTTTAACCATGAACTTTCTAAATTCCATTTCTGACATTTCCTACATTGTGGTGTCAATGGAGTCTGTCATTGAAGTATTCTGTGTTGATTGGGATGGTTTGTTCCCTTGCTCTTTCATATTGTTTTTGTGTCTACCCATCTATCTGGATGGATCTGAAGCTGTAGAGTTTCTACCTTACAAGATTATACTGTCCCTGTATGTTATTAGTACCTCACAGATTGTGGGGAGCCCAATGATAGGAACAACCTATGAAATAATATATAGTAGTAGTAAACTAGGTACTTAGTTCCTATTTTGATGTCTACAGTGTTAATTGGTACAATACGAAAAAATAGTAAGATCAGCAATTTCCATCAGTAAAATCAGTAAATAATCATAAATTAGGTCTGGCATAAAATCAAACAATAGGTGTTGTCTATGACTTCTGCTATGTTAATTATTACTGTAGTATTGTGAGGGGGCAGACATTATATAAATAAATTAGTGTTAAGAGGTGTTAAGAATAGAGTTGAGTAAGAAGAAAGAAAAAGAGATAGGAAGGTAGAAAAGTATTTGCAATTTCAAAGGATGAATAAGGCAAATATAGTGATAATAGTGATAATGTAGGATGTTATTAATAAGGGAATAATAGTGATAGAGAAAGAGAGAACAGAATTTGGCTGTTAGCAATAGGAAAAAAAGAGAGGAAGACAAGGGAGATAGAATAGTGGCAAACATAATACAAAACAAAATCAAAATATGTTAATCAAAAACCTTAATCTTCAAAAAACAGAGCATGGAAAAATAACAACCCTCCCCGCGCCCCCCCCCCACAAAAAAAATAGGCTAGAAATGAGAACAGAGAAATAAATGCGTATATGTATAGATGTCCTTGAATCAATCATACACATTCAAATAAAACCCCCCAAAAGTAAAAAATCTTGGTGAAAAGTTAAGGAGTCATTTCTATTACAGTGGACAAAATAGTCACAAAATATTTTTGCTATCTGTGCCCAGCTGATTTTCTTTTTGTTTCTTCTTGAGGCATGAACTGATCATGGGAATATAGACTGTCAAGTCTTTTCTCTTTATTGTGTTGCTCACCAAGTTCCCAGCTGGGGTTTAAGACTTTTCAACTTGGGAGATTGTGGGGTAGAATGGGAAGAGCTGTTCAGTCTACTCCCGGGATATATCCACCACTAGGATCTGTGAGAGGGATTTCTGTAAGTGGAGTTCTGGATTGTGGGGACTTAGGTTTAGTAAGGCTCCAGTTGCTTTATTTCATGGCAAGTTGTGTGGCAGTGTTGAATCACAAATCTCTAGAGCCCAGTAGATGCCAATCTACATTGAGAGACTGTATCCCTGGATTCTGCCCAAGGTTATAATTGTAAGATATGGGGGAGCTTATTTTCACAACTTATGGTGCTCCCAGATTCTTCCCTGTCTGGCCTCCTGGGGTCAACCACCAAGCTGCTAAAGTGGGAGGCTGTGCAGCAAAGCAGCTGGCTGGGCCTGGCCAGCTGAGGCAAGGCAGGCTGAGGCTAGATGACAGGCCAGGTAGGCAGGGCAGCTAAGCTGCAGGTTGGGTGGGCTGGGCGGTGGTCCAGGTGGTGAAGCAGCTGGCTGGGCTAGGCAGGCCTGGTATCAAAGTGGCAGACCAGGCAAGCTGGGCTGTAGGCTGGTCTGCAAAGTGGAGGACCTGGCAAGCTGAGCAGTGGGCTGGGTCGGGGGCTGGGGAACAGACAGGCCAGGATCAGGGGGCCTGGGAGAGGAGGGGGCTAGGACTGTTGGGACCAGGCAGTCTGGACCTTTTGAGCCCCCAGGAGCTACAGGACTCACAGGATTGGGGAGAGCCGGGTTCTCCCCAGCCTCTCTAACTGTGTTCCCCAGAGCAAAATGCTCTCAGTAAATCTTCAGATTTACCCCAGGTTTGTTAGGTTTAATTAAGTCTTTGCTAGGCTCAGATTGGTTCATGTGGTTGTAGCTGCAAACTGAAGGATCTGGGATTCCAGTCCTCCTTCACACCACTGCACTATAGTCCCAAGATGGCTCCTAGTTCATCTCCCTGCAGATGATTGATAAACTAAGGGCCATGTTGTTTTATACCTGTTTCATGAGTTTAATGAGTTCAGCTAGGGCATACTGCCTCTCCAATATCAGAATTTTCCACTCTAAGCCTCAGGGAGAGGCAGTATTCCAATTGCTTAAGTTTTGGGTAGCTGAGCTAGGAGAAATGCTGCTTCATTCTAATGGGCCATATAGCCCCCTCCCCAGTAATTCTTTCTTTTAACCACATTACATATATTACGTATGATCCTGTGCTCTGGCTTGAACTGCCAGGTATTGTTCTCTGAAGATTATGACACACAGGTTTTGTTGAATCAGAGGAAACAGGCTTAAACTGTGGCATCAGATATTTTAGTTAATTAAGAACAAAGGGTTAACTGAGAGTAAATGGCTTCTGGTGAGGGTCATAAATTCTCCCTCCCCAAAACCCCCAAAGAAGTAAATAGATTCCTGGGATCTGAGAGTGTCTGACTCTTATCTACACACAAGTAGCAGGAGAATGGAGAATCCTGAGTACTTTCAACAAACATCTCAAGTGCTTGTTCAGTGGCAAGGACCATTAATTAATTCTAAGCACTAGAATCCAAAGATGAATAAGTCAGTGCCCTCAAAGTTGAAGAGTTGAAGCAGAGCATCAGAAACAAATAAAAATTTAAAACTTAAGTGTTACACATTACAGAGAAAAATAAGATGATTTGGGACATGGGAGATAAATTCTACCTATCCTGAGGGTTAGAGTAGGAAAACCATCAGCAAAACTGAAAAGAATTGGTACCACCATGATTAAGTCTTGAGAGCTGAGTAAAAGCTTGCCACATAAACAAAATGGGGCAGGACATTCCAAGTGGGGGAAGAGCATGCTCATGCAAGACTTGGAAAGTTTGATGTGGTCAGGTTTAGCTAGAACATGGCCAGGAAGACATGGAGTGGTAAGTTGGAGGTGGAGGAACTTGGGTAG
Source organism: Marmota marmota marmota (assembly GCF_001458135.2). NCBI lineage: Eukaryota > Metazoa > Chordata > Mammalia > Rodentia > Sciuridae > Marmota > Marmota marmota. The sequence goes on along the minus strand of NW_025999842.1, from coordinate 20,108,207 downwards.
GTAGCTGGATCAGTAAGCAGACGTTAAGGAATTAAGAATTCATAAACAAGGCAATCCTCCTAGTGTGTGGACAGCTTTGCAGATAGAGAATTTTGATTGGTAAGAAGGATGAACATTCAGGCATCAGGATTTGTCCAAGATCCTAAAGTTACCATGAGAGTCAATATTAGATATGTCCTTAATAATCCACTTAGTAGAATACCAGAGATATGATATCAGAACAAGAAGTCCGATCTGAAACCAAAACTTAAGTACTAAAAATACAAGCAAGTCTTGCAGATAAATATGGCCAACAGAGTACGCATTTTTAGGGCTTCTTTCTTCTGAACTCCCAATAAAATTCAGTGTAGGGATTCTTTAAAAGTGTAATTACACAAAGGCAAAGAAGACAATAGTAAGTGAACAATAGTTTTTGAAACAAAAATTGGGAAGCTGATAGAAAAATAGTAAGTGATGTAAAAGGGGTAGAAGTTAAAACCAAAATGCCTACAAAAAAAGGAAGATAAAGAGAAACAAGCCCAGAATAACGTAGAAAAGGCCAGGTATCCTGAGACAGAGGTGGAGCACTCAACTGAAGATATAAGTTGTTGTGCTTCATGATTACACACCCCTGAATTCCTTTATCACCTCTGCAGCCAAGAGAATATCTCTTACCCACTCTTACTGTTGTATGTTAACACCCAAACATGTTCTCCCTACACAGGGACTAGAAGATTGCTTTCTAAATTAATTGGGTAATTAATTGCTTTCTAAATTAATTAGGAAAGGGTAGACCATGCTGCAACTATTAATGAACCTTTTTAAAAGTTCATCAGCCTGAAGCAGTTCAGATTATATTTCTCTATATCTTAGTTAAACCTCTAGAACATGTGGCATATGAGGACACCACAGAAGGAAGAGAGAGAGTTTTAGGATCATGGAAAGTTAACCCACATCCTAGAGCAGAATTAAGTCACATGGCTCCACTCAACTAAAAGGAAGATCAAAATTTAGATGAGCAAAAGATCAAAAGGCCATTATCCATCCATTATGTAGCAATCACTACATAGTAATCTTGTGATGAGTCCTACTTAATAAATTCAACCTATATATACAAAGATTCAATTTAGCTATTTAGTATTAAAGAACAATAGACATAAGAAAATTCTCCAACAAGGAAAATGGAGGACAACCTGAATAAACAAGACAAAAACTGAGAGTGACCCAAATAATAATGACAATCCAGGAAAAAGAAGACAACTTTGTTTTAAAAAGTACAAATAGTATCTTTGGGTAGAAGTGAAAATATTGCATTCTTTAAACAAGAGAGTATTAAAATAAAAACACATTACAAATAATAAAAAAAATTAAAATAAAAACACATTACAAATAATAAAATGATATCCAAGATTAAAAATATAAACAAGGATTGAATGATAAAATCAAAGAAATCTCTAAAAAATTAAATATAGGAAAACAGAAAATAAAAATAAGTCAAATTAGACCTGCAATCCAGAAGGTCTAATATCTCAGATATAATAGTCCAGAAAAAAGGAAAAAAAAAAACAGAAAAGGAAATTATCAAAGAAGTTACACAGTACATTTCTCAAGACTGAAGTACATGGATTTCCAGACTAAAAAGGCTTCCAAAAAACCAGCGATTTAAAAAAATTAATGACCTATATCAAGGTACAACATTTAGAAATTTCACAGAGATAAAAGGAAAAAAAACAGTTTCCAAATTGATAAAGAAAAAAAAGATGAGAAATCAGTTGACATCAGAATTTCAAACTTATTAATGTAGTACCATCTCTTTGAAAGTTAAGGGGAAAATATTTCCAATCCATAATTATGTATCCAATTACCAATCAAATAAAACAACCAAAATAAGGTACATTTAAAAATATTTGAAACATTCAATAATCCTCCCCCAAAATTACCTCCCATATGCCCCTTTTTAAGATGACAGTGTAGAATCTGTTTCACCAAAAATGAGGGAGTCAATCAAGAAAAAGAGAAGTGAGCCAAAAAGAAGCAAATTCTATACAGGACAGAGACAAAGGATATTCTCATCATGTTGGTAAGAGCTGTCTCTAAAAATTCTGCAGTAAGTAAGCCTGAGAGCAACCATCCTTGTCCTGACAGTGTGAGACTCCAGGAAAGAAGTCTCCAGGGAGAAAAAAAAATCATAAATAATGGATTACTTGATATATTTGAACACAGGGGAAATGGGAGTACAAGGCATTTTACCAATATATTGGGACTTATGGTGTTTACTCCAATGTACCTGGAAGTCCTGCCCTTTTAAAAAGAAAAAAGGCTAAACTGACTGAAAAATCAACTACTTTTCTTAGATATATGAAAAAAAAAATAAGGCCACAGGACAAATGATTACCCTGGAAACAGTTGAATATGGAGAATATAGACCAGCTTACCTGAAGCAGAAGCTGCTGGAGCCAGTAACCATTGGAGTACTTAATGGTCACATCAATAAATCACTGAGGATTGAATGTGGGCTAGCTTTGAAATTTAAAAATTTTGGGGCACAGTCTTATGGGGAAGCTTTTTTACATGGATTTTACCTCCAGGAGCCCTACCAGATTCTAATGGTTAAGAAAAATTCTGTGTATATTCTGAAATACATACCCCTTCAGAGAAAAATTAACCATTTTTAAATAATCCCAAAGCATTCTCCACAACAAAGGTCTACTTAGCAAGGAGGGAAGAGAAATTACTCAATTCCAGCCCCCTCTAGTCTTTCTGTCTCACATAGTGGGGAAAGGGTAATGGTGACAAGCACTTGTGAAGTCACAGTTAAGAAGCAAAGACTCACTACACACTGGGACCTAATCATAGAAATCTCATGTTTTCCCTGTCTCCACACTTTACCATCACATCATTTGGATTCTTATGCAATAATAGTGGATCATAGCCAAAAGAACTGTGAAGTTCAGAATCACTTTAAGAAGGAGCCTCTAGGGAAACACAAAGAGAGGAAAGAAGACCAAAATCATCATGCAAGGGTAAATTGGAGTCTCAGATGCCCACAGATAGGGCAAACAATAAACACAGCCTAACTCCTAGCCAGGTAAACATAAACCCTCAAACTAAAGACTAAAGTTCCATCTATTTCAGCTCCTGTTATCCTGTCTGGATTCCAACACCGCCCCCCCCCCAAAAAAAAACTTTCAAATCATGGTAAAATGCAAGAAAAAGCACAATCTGGAAAGACAATTCAAATATCAGAACCCAACTCAGATATGGAAGAGACTTCGAATTATCAGACTGGCAACTTAAAATAACTATTACTAACATGCTACAGATTTTGAAGTAGATGATATGCCAGAACAGATGAGTGATATAAACAGAGATATATAATGTTGCGACTTCTTGCCCGCAAGGAAGACGCAACACTCAGGAATCTTCTTTCAGTAGTTTATTTCAGGCCCTTGATAGTTCTTCTTCTCTCTCTCGGATGCCCCTCCCAGCCTTAATAAAGCATCTCAAGCCCCAATGCAAAGCAGCCACGTGGAGCTTTCTCATAGGGTGATGAAAAGTCATGCGCCAACTCTCCCAAATAAGGAGTTGTTTGTCACAGACCACAGCGGAGCCAGCGCCATCTTGTAATGGCGACCATAATTTGCATAAACGGCAGAAGCGGCTCACCACAGTTCCCCCTTTCTATTTTCTTAAAACAATACAGGCAAGAGTAGAGGTCCTATCCCACTGTGCAGAAGTGGCTGCATAGTATGGCTCAGTCTTAAGGAGGACCCTTCCCCAGATCCGAGACCATATCAGCCGATGCCTTTTTTCGTGGGGC
>NW_025999842.1:20061666-20101447 GCF_001458135.2 Marmota marmota marmota | reverse complement strand
GGCACCCATGACACAACAACAAAAGAAGCACAAAAAACAAAAGCAAAATGACACAACAAGAGAAACACAGAAAACAAAAACGAAAGTACACAATGCAGCTGCTGCCCCGCTTTGGTCGCGGATCCCACTTACTTGGGACTATTTCCCGCTTTGATCGCGGATCCCACTTACCTGGGACTACGGTGCACCCCCCTGACTGCTGAAAGTTCTGGTTCCCGGGTCTCGGCACCACTTGTTGCGACTTCTTGCCCGCAAGGAAGACGCAACACTCAGGAATCTTCTTTCAGTAGTTTATTTCAGGCCCTTGATAGTTCTTCTTCTCTCTCTCGGATGCCCCTCCCAGCCTTAATAAAGCATCTCAAGCCCCAATGCAAAGCAGCCACGTGGAGCTTTCTCATAGGGTGATGAAAAGTCATGCGCCAACTCTCCCAAATAAGGAGTTGTTTGTCACAGACCACAGCGGAGCCAGCGCCATCTTGTAATGGCGACCATAATTTGCATAAACGGCAGAAGCGGCTCACCACAATATAAACTCTAAGAAATAGTCAAAAGGAAATGATAGAATCTTAAACACTGTAACAGAAGTAAAGAATGTCTTCCATGAGCTTATCAGAAGACTGGTCATGGCTACGTTAAGAATGCAGGAGCTTGAAGGTCACAGGTTAAACTAGGAACCACAGGCCAGTTCTTTCAAAGCAAAAATTACCCAGTAATTTTTTTTTGCATGCCCAGGACTAAATACACACTCTGCAAGTCAACAGTTTCGGGAGAGAGATCTAGATGAAGCAATTTCCATTTCTCTCCCTAGATTCATGGATCAGGTAATTCTTCTACTTTTTCTCAAAAAGGAGCAGATGAAGGAGCTGGAGAGAGATATCACTAAATAGAAGCTCCTTGCCGCAGTCTGGCTGGGCACAAAATCACAAGCCACCACACAGCCTGTAGATTCAAACAGCAACTCTTTATTCCTGAACTCACACCAGCACTCTACAATCACTTTCTGGGGAAATCCACGTTCTCTGCCCAAATCCACCCCCACTGGGCTTCTGTCTTCCAAAAAATACTGTCTGAATCCCATGAGAACTCAAGGGGAACTCAGGCAGCAGGATACGCCCTATTCCCAGCAGGAATAACCTTAAACCTGGAACCACCCTAAACCCGGATCTGCCCTGGTCCTTGAGCAAGGTCACCTTAGATGCAATGTCACTGCAAAATGTCCTATTTCCACGAGTCCTTCCACTAAGCAACATGGGGTACGCTGGCAAGGAAATTGTCATACCTACTTGGCTAATGGCTCCCAGCAGCTCCTCATTGAAATGAGAAACAAGTGGAATGGAGTAGAAATGACTATCTATTATCTCTTATTGACGTAGTTGAGACGAGGCACCATTTTCCCTCACAGTGTGGAAAAGGTCAACATCAGATCCATTCAGGGAGTAGCAGCAGGCCCTCATAACCAGGATTTTGTTCTCTCAATATAGCTGGATTTCATTTTGCCAAGACTTGGCATAAATAAATGATTGGCTAACATAAAAAGATTCTCAAGAGACAGAGGAGCCTATGGTTCTCTCAGTAAGAAAGTCTGTATCTTAAGTGAGTAATTAGCTTAGAGAATAAGAGAACTCAAACCAAAGGGAAATGGCATTTATTCTACAGAAGCCTTCCTAGACAACCATGGGCCCATGAAATGACTGCTACTTCATCAGCAGATCCACAAAGGGGAACATTTGAGAAGGGAAGGAAGAAACCAAATGTTCCCTGCCCATCCACCCCTACATGGCACCAGCCAGGTGGTAACTACTAGACTTCTTTATGAGGCCTCAACTTCCCTCTGCATCCCTCATCACTACATTCCTGTCATGGCACATTTAGCTTAGTAAATGCCTGATGAAGGTGACAATTTGGGCATGTGCTTAGAAAGATGCCTGTCTTTTATGTACAAGCAGGCTTTTTGCTAAGAGTTTTAGTCTTGAAACTAAATAAAGAAAGAAAAAACAGGTAAAAAAAATTCTAACAAAGTTCTTTACAGAAAACAGTATTAAAAGCTTGAGTAATTTCTTATTGATCAAAATATTTCTACATCTCTACTCACCCATGCACTTGCTATCTCCCAGGAGGAGTTCTGTAGTGGGGTGAAGGAATCATATTCAGGAAGCAGCCCTCCATGCATGATGGTGGTCTGGGTTAAACATTGCTCCATTTCTTGTTGAGGCCAGTGAGCCACACATAGAAGTCACATGAAAGTAATTCTTTAGTCCATGTCCTGGGCCAATGCAAAACTGGACCTAGCTTGCAAAATTATGCTATATCTTATTAGACATTATTTGATCACCAAAAACTGGTTTTCCACTAGGAAAGTTCTTCTCTTCCCCCAATAGGGAAGCCTGTGTTGCATGTATGAACACATTTTTCTGTTGCCCCAGTATAAGCTAATCATGAGTGTGTTCTCTGCCATACCTGGAGTTTCCATCAACCTGGGCTCAGATCCAAAATACTGAACCATTGCTTCTAACCTCCAAGGGTCTACTTCTCAGTCTCTGGAAAGAATTTCTATCCTGTAGGAAGAACTGAATTGACCAAGCTTTTCCAAGGTTAATCTAGTGGGTCAAAAACGATGATGAGTTTTTATTTTGCAAACTGTTAATTTTGTAATCAGGAATAGTCTTTGCCAACTTTATAGCATAGTTTGCACAGGCCAAAAAAAAGAAAAAGAAAGAAAGAACCTACACCAATGTCTTTATTTTGACAAATAAAAAAAAATTAAGTAGTTATCATTCTTCTCTTACTATCATTTTGTAAAACAAAGAGTATTAAAACAAAATCACAAAATGAAAGGTATTCCTTTAAACTGAATAAATGTAGTCTTATTTTAAAAAAACAATATTACCCTTATTTGCCAAATTTTACTGAATGCCAAAGAAAACACTGCTATAGTCTAGCTTTTGGAATATACTGGATATATTGTTCATCAGTAGGTTGCAGATACACAAATAAGTACTGGACACAAATAAAAATATGAGGAAGCAGGACTAATAATGTGCATTTTTACCCAGGCAAGTTATTTACAAAGCCTAGTTTTCTACCAAATATTTTAAGAACAACTTTTCTTTTCAGTGTCTTTCCCAGAAAACCAAATTGTAATTTTTAAAATAAAATTACATAAGTACATCAATATAAATTCAAACAAAAGATAAAAATCAATTTTAATTTGGGGGTATCAGAATGAACAGCATGCACAAAATTTAAAGGACACAGTCTGCAATAAATTTTCTTCATCAAAAGGCAATTATTTTCTGGTGGGTGGAAGCAGGTTTGGGCTAGAAGAATTTTCAATAAATTAAAATACAGAAACTGAAAGCAAATAGAGGAACAATGCCAGAAAAGTCCGTTTCAGAAACATATTTTGAGAGCCTTCCCAAATTGATGTTTATTTATCTTGATGAATATATTCTCCTCTGAAATACTCTCCCTCTGCCCCTCTCACTTCCAAGCAACACTCACCCACATATCCTACAAAAAATTAACCTGTGGTGAATGATTAATCTTAATTCTATCATCAAAACTATGTCTTAATTCTCAGAACATCAGCATTGCAAAACAGTAAAACATGATGACAATAAAACCAGTTCAAAAATATTTACTAAAAGGCACTCCTTAAATGGTGAAAGACAGTTTCACTTGACACAAGCAAATTATTCAAAATCAATGATGTTGTGCATCTAATTTAATCCATAAATATTGTTAGTCATTGCATGTCATACAAAAATTAGTAAGATACAGTTCCAAGAAGGGTGTGGTGGTGCACACCTATAATCCCAGTGATTTGAGAGGCTGAGGCAGGAAGACTGCAAGTTTGAATCCCAGTCCTCCAGGAGCAAAGAGAAATAATCTCCCCACTATGTAGTAGCAAGGGTAACACTTCACTCTCCGGCCACTTAATGAAGGCCTCAGGTTTGCTCACCCTCTACTCTCCCCATCCATCCTGAGTGAGCAGGAACGGTCTGAGATTATTTCCTCGGAGGACACCTTTTGTGGCAGCTGTTTAATTTTGCAAACTTGCACCAATCCCATGAAAAATAAAAATCTCCAGGATTACAGTTCTTCCACTTAGCAATAACTCTTCAAGCAGTTAAACTAGGAAAATTCAATAAACATACCTTAGATACCTTATATTCACAAACACAACTTGGGGCTTTGGAATACATAAAAGCAGGTAAAGTACAGTTTGTACGTTCAGGTTCACTGTTGAGTGGAAGGAGTGTGTTGATCTCAGGAAAGACTTCTGTGTTCTGAACCTAAGGAACTGGAGTACTACAGATTCCATTAACAGCTGGACACAGTGGTACTTGCCTATAATTCAAGCGGCTTGGAGGCTAAGGCAGGAGGATCTCGAGTTCAAAGTCAGCCTCAGGCAACTTAGTGAGGCTCTAAGCAACTCAGGGAGACCCTATCTCTAAATAAAATACAAAAAAGGTCTGGGAATGTGGATCAGTGGTTAAGTGCCCCTGGGTTCAATTCCTGGTTCAAAAAAATTCCATTAACAGAAGTCTGTTGAGTTAGTTTCAGATGCAAAATAATCTGGGTATCCTAGATTTCAAACCCTAAAAGAGGTTAGGGACTACAACTACAGATATGGAAGTTTTGCCAGATACCTTACTTGCCCCTCCTGATGCACTTGCTTTCCCTTTCTACTCTGCTATCTGCTCCTGGAGCCCAACCTGAATGGGCAAACATGTGCCTTGTTAGCTCTGGCTTCGCTTCCCTCTGGGAGCTACCAGCAGTCAGTCAGAGGGAAGGAGGTAAAATGAGATCAGGGTGTTTATTCCCCAGTTTGCCTCTTGTGAGGTTGCCTCAGGCTGTCTATTTCCTTCACAGAAGGCCTTGGTTCTCGTATATGTACCTCTCTCTCTTTCTGGGTTTCAGTAACACTCCCTGCCCTGTCTCTTCAGGCTCACGAGACCACAATTCCACTCATGTTAACCCCGATTCCTACACCATTCCAGGAGGTTCCCTTCATGCTACTCCTGCCTACATGCTGAATTCTTTCATAAGTAAACTTTCCTAATATTACTCCAATTTGTGTATGCCTTCGGTTATCTGATAGGACTCTGAAATAATCAGAAGTCCCTGAATAAATGATACTTTCTCCTACAAGTGGGGATTGCAGAAAGATAAAGATCACCACACAAAAGACCACTTAGGAATCCTTTGTACTCAAGAGGGAAAAGAAGCCACAACCAAATAAACCAACTGTGAGGAAGAACTAGAAAGGGCAAGAAGGGTCCAGTGGTATGTAGACACAGGCCAGGCCCTATTCTGGCCCAGCCACCAAAAAGACTCATAAGAAGGTGAGTGAAGATGACAGAGACTATTTGGAGGTTAGATGCATTCATCCTTCCAAATCACACCTCCCCTACTTGCTCATAAGCACTGTGCAAACCTTGTGGCTGAGTGTGCCCCTCCCATCACCAGCTACCAGCCACCACCCGTCTTCACCCACCACCAAGCACACCAGCCAGCCACCCTCCCTCTTGCCTTTTACCCTGCAAGAGTGACCCAGACTCTGCTTTTGGATTGAAGGGCTTATTGCCCAGCTGCTGAGAGTCCTGACAGCTGAAAGTCCTCTGTTCACAGTCCTTCACAGAATTTTCTAGGCTATGTTCATTACTAAAAGATTCCTAGGCCAGTTAGAGAGTGCTTCAGTGTTCTATGTGATGGTTCTGTCTATGAACTGATTTTTCAGTGTAAGTCCATGGGATTTAGTGAATAGATGTTGATGCCCCAAAGTTATATTAAAACACGTATTTTCCAGTTGTTTACTAAGCTGTACAACGAAAATCTGGGCTTTCATTGCTGTAAGTTGTTTAACTAGAAATGCAAAGTCACTCATTTATGGGCTATTTGACATCAATCTATGTCTTCATAAAAGAAGTATTTCTATTTTTAATCCAGATAACTTCTGCACCTGCCAAAGACCCAATATCTTCAAATCCTTCCCTAGCTTCTGAAGATAGGCATGTTCTAGTGATAACACATGTTAAATTTTGGTTTCTATGACATTGATATGTCACTGAGTGATAATAGACAAAAAGTAATCCAAATTTTTTAAAGTCTTAAATTTGTATATTTATCCTAAAATAATTCATGTATGATGTAACCTTAAACTCATAATCATAAACTCATACTAAGTACCCACTCTGAGCCAGGGAGCATGCTAGACATTTCCTATTCATGTATGCCTTCATTCAAAAACTATTTTTGCTTCTCAATCATCATAAAAACACTTTAAGTTTAATAACTATCTATTTATACGTACATTCTGCAAGTATTTTTTGACCACCTATTCTTTGCAAGGCACTGTGCTAGGAGCTAGATAGGAAGTCAAACAAAAGCATACATAACCCCTGTACATCTGGAGCTTATGTCCAAGTGAAGGTAACCTACAGTATGAAATATCACACAATTAAATGTACAACTTTGATAAATGGTGTAAAGAAACATTACACCTTGCTGGGAAATGAAGAAAATAAGGGTCTGGGAAACTAAGCAATGTTATGGCATCCTGCCTCCTTTATAACATTGTCATTGTGGATGAATTTCCTCAATGAAAGCTGTGCCCTACCCTCACCAGCAGCAGCCTCTTGTCTCCTTGGCAGCAGGACTCCCTGCCCCCACCAGAGTTGCCCTGCACAGATTATCAGCCTCACTTCTAAAGCATGATTAAATTGGCAGAAGTGTCATCTAACTCTCAGAACAAGAAATTTGGTACTAGAACAACAATCTAAATCACACTAGTTTGGAGCTTATTTTAAAACAATTCTTGCACACTAGGAATCCCAAAGTACATTATATTATCCTTCTCAAAGTAGTCATCACTTTGTGACTCATATTACAGTAATCTGTGTCCGTGTCAACTTATCATCTTTGTGGCCTCACCTAGAAGCACTTGCCTAAATAAATCCTTATGGGTAGAAAGAAAGAAGGACAGAAAGGAAGGAAATGCCAAAAATGTGAACATTCCCATGATTAGAGGCAAACAAGGAAAAAAGGTAGTATAAAAACAAAAACAATGATTTTTCAGAAAAAAATTAGCAAAACTCAAAGGATATCAATATTTCTATTCTGAAACAAAGTTACTACACCTAATTAAGATATAAGTAATATACAGTAAGTAGTGAGTACCAACTATTTACTGTATATGAAGATATATTTCTCCATTAGAAGCAAAAGTGTACATTGACATCTTTGTAACTAGTATGTATGAAAAATGTAATATTCAGGTGGATTTTTGTAAATGTTCCAGTTTTTCTGAAAATTAAAATTTACCCTTCTCATTCTCAGCTTTTCCAAGTAAATTATATATCTCATTTAATATCAATTTGGGGGGCTAGAGACTGTTTTGCAGCACTGTACCTACCCTGACCTTGACACTAAAGATACATAGTCTAGGCTGAATTACTCATAGTACAGAGCATATGTGCTTCACTGGGCACCTGTTATAAAGCATCCCAGATACGGCATAGGTATAACATCATGAATTCTGGGAGCATGATAATGTACAGTGTCTCTCAGTAGAATATTATAATATAGGTAGTGTTAGGCACTTCTTCCCAGTACATAAAATACTAAATTAGGAAGAATTCCACTAAAGAATATAAAAAGTATCAGTACTTCTTCTGAGTGGTTCAAATTCCTAGTTTCTTATTGTTAATAGTTCCCTATGAAACCTGGGGATAATAAATATGAGCCTACTTAGCATGACCTTAAACATTTAAAGATGAAGACACTAAATAATTAACAAGAGTCTCTATCACTTTCTGGTTTTATAGAGTTTCATGGTTAGTTGCACAGTGAGGAATAACAGTAATAATCATCTAATTACTTTGATCCACATCCATTGGAAACTACAGGTTATAAATCTGTGTCAGACTGTGAAGACTGCCATCTGTTCTCATCACTCACAACAAAATTAAATGTGTAATTAGAAGATTGTTATCTTAATGAATAGTTCAATATTTTTTAAAAAAGCAGAATCTTGGTTTACGATATTTTCCTCTAACAAAATATTATTTGAGATTATTTGAGATATAATACCAACTTTGTAACTTTCATCATTTCCTTAATTTGTTTGAGTCTTTACTTGCAAATCAGGTTTTAATTTAGTAGATATCAGAAAATTAGACTTAATTAGAATATTTCCAAAAAAAAACAATAACTACAAATTCCCATTAGATGCCAGAAGCTCTTCTCAAGCTGTTAACTATTGATCTGATCAAACTTGGGACACAGCAAACTAACCCAGTACAAGGGCACTCACCTGGTACTCTAGAAGTACTTAACAGGGATCTCTGAAGAGGTCACCTCTAGGTAGAAAAGGAAATATCTTTCTTTTCCCATGAAGGTCTTTTCTGAGACCCTCTAGGAGTGGTAATCCACTGGGAGTGGCTGCCAGGAAGGCAGTATTGTGAAAGACTCTGAAGTCTCATCTCAGTTTAAAAGAAAAGTGCTTTAGTTAGTTATCCCTCTCTTCCTTGGTCATGAAAAATAAAGATTTTTGGCAATTTCTGTCTTTTCCATCATTTTTAAACTTTTTCTATAAAATCTCTCTGTCCTTTGATATCTTAACTATCAGAGGTGACACATTGTTATCTCAGTTGCTAAAGAAGTCTGTCACTCCATTAGTACTTACTTTTGAAGTTTACTTTGAGGTTCATACAAAAAAAACAACCTTCCTATTTGTTGTTTGGGGCTTAAAAAGTGGGTTAAAATCTAGTGATGTCTCTTAATTGACAAAAATGTCACAAAAATCTGAGGGACTCTGTCAAGTGTTTGAAGAGAATAAAAAAGGAAAATAAACATAATATCTGCATACTTAATTAATCTTCATAATAATCTTCAAAGAAAGTACTATCCTCATTTTACAGTTGAAGAAACAGAGGCTCAGATATATTTAATATTTTCCTGAAGGTCTCAAAGCTAAAATATGAGACTAAGTCTGTCAGTGCCCAAAGTGCAGATGGATGAGCAAGTTACCTACAAGATTTGGGGGATAGTCTTATGAATCTAAAGTACACCAATGCCAGTCATAGTAGTTTAGTGGTGCAAGTCTTAGTAGTGCTTCCTTTATTCTCTAGATAAACTAAATGCTTTCTTCTTAGGTCTTGTCACATACTTCTTTTCACTGCTCACCAGCTAACTCCTACTGCCTCTTTATGACCCAGTTTAGACAGTCCTTTCTCCAGAGAGTCATTCCCAAATTTTCAAGAATGTACCCCTGTGAAAATAGTGGTCATCCCCATTGCCACTTTGAAAAATGCCTTGGTCTGTGTTCTTCACCATGCCAGAAACACTCTTTATCTTTAATGTCTAACATGATGCCTACTCCTAACAGGCACACAATATCTGTTGAAGAAAATTAAGAAAGCAGGTCAAGAAGTATCTCACTGTGTGAAATTGTTTCTACATTTGCTAACCTTTAATAATAAGGTAATTAATGATTTATGCAGATTTAAATGGTAGCTATTGTTTAGTTGATAACTTAATGAGTACCCCAAGACACTTTTCAGTATGTAGGGCTTTTGTGGGCTCTGCAGTTATTTAAAAGAAGGCAAGTATTGGGCTGGGGTCATGGCTCAGTGGTAGAGTGCTTGACTCGCATGTGTGGAGCCCTGGGTTCGATTCTCATCACCACATAATAAATAAATAAATAAAGATATTGTGTCCATCTATAACTGCCGCAGTCTGGCTGGGCACAAATCACGAGCCACTGAAGCAGGAACAAACTTTATTTTTAAACTGCAGGAAAACACTTCACACAGCTCCCGGGGAATCCTCCCGAACGCACCATGAGGCTTGTCCAGGAACCCCCAGCCGGAAATATCTCTCCCGGAAATCCCTCCTCCTGCACTTCCCCAACCAATGGGAACTCTCGGGGAATCCCCGGAAATCCCCACGAGAACTCCAAAATAGTGCGAGAACTCAAAAGTTGCGGCAGAGGCGGATAGTAATGCCTCGCCTGTCAATCAATACTGTTGGCAAAATGCCAGGGGCCATACAGACTCAGCCGTGGATCTCAGCATATAACTAGAAAAAAAAAATTTAAAAAAAGAAGGCAAGTATTGGTCAAGTTTACTGAACCCGCTAAGAACTAATCGCTGTCATGAGTCCCATAACCCTACGGGAGCTAGGTATAAATATCATCTGCCTTACTCTAAAATGATGCTTTATGACTAAGAAAAGAGTCTTTCTAGCCTCATATTTCAGTTTCCTCTAGTTCTAACTATCTTCTAGTGCAATACTTAAACCACTTTCTTATTATGCGGGATTGGGAGGAAAAATATGTAATTAAGCTAACAAGACTGCAAATTTATTCATGGTAACCTCCACTATTGAGTAAAAACAGTGCAAATTGTTTTTAACTGACAAGATCTCCTCTCCTCCATGTGCCCCAATCCACTGAATCATTTAATATATCATCCAACCCTATTAGATCTTGTTCTTTTGGGGGTAAAATGCTCAGCCTATCTCAGTATCATACTTCCTCTGGTTGGCCTGGTCCATCGAGGGCATTCTATTGGTATCCACTGTGGGTATTCACAGCTGTAAATTTGTGGACTTTTCTTCCTTGATGTGGCCAGGCCTGGTAGAATAGCATGGCTGACTGTATTAACCACATTTCTAGTTTAAAAAATTTGATGCTTTAACATATCTGCCTTATATTCATGCACCCGGTACTTCTTGTTTCCTACAATTGATATTATGCTTGTCACCTCGCCTTGACCTCCTGCCTCCCTCATTGCCTTCTCCTCTCCTGGGGGAGGAGTCTTCCTCCTGGGGAGGAGACAGGATTCAAACACAGACCAACCATCCAGAGTCCACACTCCCACCCACCTTTTTGATCAGGCTCTCACACTCTGGAAGCCACTGAACACACTCCCTAATCAGGAACAGGCACTGAACAACTACAGCAAGGCTCTTAGGCCCTGGAGCACATTGAAATTATTCAGAACAGCCAGTCCAAAGCCTTCTTACAATGACTTGCCCATTCCTTCTCATAGAATCCACAATAAAGGCTCTTGCCCACAGTTCTTTTCTCTCCCTTTGCTTTCTAACCAAGTCTGATATTTCTCCCATATGCCCCCACCACCGTGTGCCAGGCCCACTCCTCCTAAGAACTGTGAATAACAAACTATCTTTTTCAGTGACAATTGTGTCCTGGTCTGTTGGACTGACTATACCTCCAATTTTCTGTTCATACATACATACACAACATGTTAAAACACTCAGTTTTCTTCCTCTTGGCTTTCGATGTCTATAGCCTATCCCAAGCCTTAATATATCTTCTTAACCCATTCAAGATATGACGCTTCATCCCCAGCATCTGCTGTGATATGACCTTGACAATGCAAGGTTTTCTGACTCCCAACTCAATGTCTGTGCCACACAGGAATCGAGAGAGGCTCAGAAGTCTATATAGTTACTATTCAGCATGAATACATAGGCTGCCGCAAATTAGTACTGGGCACCCTTCATGGGGTCCCAAAATAAGAGGATGAGCATGTCACCTCTCCTTTTGATTTCTCCCAGTGTTTTAAAAAGCATTGTATGTACTCTGGATTAAAGCCTGGAGCAGGGAGCTGTCTTCTTTGTCCTGTCTTCTTTGTGCATCTGTCTCGCACCACAACTGGTCTGGGAGGGGAAGACTTTCCCACTTTCTGTTCTACTGCTGTCCTAAATAACTCTGTTCAAGTTCACCAAGCCTAGCTTTTTTCATAGCATATCATGTTAAAGGGGGAATATCAAAATAAAGAAATCTAAACCTATTACACATCTCTTTCTCTCTTTCTCTCCCTGTCTCTCTCTCTGTCTCTCTACACACACACACACATAACTTTCTTGCGCACTGTATCATCCCCTCCTGCCACAGTAGGGTAAGCTTAGACTAAAGATCAGAAAGGAGGAAAAAGTTACTTATGTAAAAATTTTAAATTAGCCATTTCAATATTTGCAAAAATATCCTTTTATATCAGCTTACGGTTATAGCCTTCAATTTTAAATCAAAGAAAGATGTCCTGAAATCAACATCCCTTCTATTTTGTTTCTCAGGAGTTCTAAGCAGGGAGTATCACTTCACAGAAATGACATTTCTCTTCCATATCTGGTATAATAGACCAACAATATTAATGCTCCAACTTATCAAAGAACCTAGATATCAACTAAATGAAAAACGGAAAATGTTTTATTTAAAAGATCACAGGTCATTGGTGATTGATTCTATTTATTTATAAAGAAATAACGGACACATGACTAACATTATAAAATCCTAGAGCAACTCCAAATTATAGAAAAATGTAGGCCCCAATTTATAGAAAAAGCCAAAAAATTAAAACTCCCCTGATTTTGATTTATGCTAGCCTCAGTAATATCATAAATATTTTTTCTCACTTTACAGGTGAATTGCTATAGGAGATAGTTTCAAGACAGGTATGTAAGCGCCATTATTTTAAAAGACATCTCTGACAATCCAGGACACTCTTACTCCTCCCAAATATATTCATATCTGTGCTGAGAGATTTTTCACACATTGCATTCCAGCTATCACTTTAACATTTTTTTCTACTGAGAATTGCCTAGAAAATGGACCAGCCAGACCTGTAGGTGTGAAACCATAAGAAATGTGAGAAAAGTGAGATTTCATATTAAATTCAAGCAGGAAGCTTTTGCTCCTTCATTCTGTGAGTGTGTAAGGATGTGTGTGTGCATGTGTAATCATGTCTCCACATTCATAGAAGTCCATAACTGTAGGTTTTTATTCTTACTTGAGATGTGAGGGGGAAATAACAGGTTTTACATCTTTAAAATAAGTTAGTTTGAATATGCACAGTAAGAAATGCTACCATGAGCTGAGCTCGGTGATGAGCGCCTATAATCCCAGCAACTCTGGAGGTTGCCAGCCTTGGCAACTTAGGGAGACCCTCGGCAACTTAGAAAGACCCTGTCTCAATTTTTTTTTAAAAAAGGAATGGGGGGGTTGGGGATGTGGCTCAATCGGTAGCGTGCTTGTCTGGCATGCGTGCGGCCCGGGTTCGATCCTCAGCACCACATACCAACAAAGATGTTGTGTCTGCCGATAACTAAAAAAATAAATAAATATTAAAATAAATAAATAAATAAAGGAATGGGGTGTGGCTTAGTGGTAAAGCATCCCTAGGTTTACTTCCATTTAAAAAAAAATAGCTAAAGGAAATGCTACCATAAAATGGGGGCTAGAGATGTAGCCTAGTATGAGTGAGGGCCTGTGTTCAATGCAAAGGAAAGAAAGAAAGAAGAAAGAGGGAGTGAAGGAGAGGGAGGGAGGACCGAAGGAAGAGAGGGAGGAGAAAAAAGAGAGAGAAAAAGAAAGAAGGAAGGAGAAAGAAAGGGAAAGGAAAGGAAGGAAGGATGGAGGAAGGAAGGAAAGAAAATGTTAACTGAATACATGATAGAAGTTAGCTGCAGGTCGTTTCTATTGCCTCTTTCCAAATTTTCTGCCATGTTCTACCAAAACATGCATTTAAAAAAAAAAAAACTACCTGGAGAAATTCTAGAATGAAAGGCACCCACTGAAGTTTCAAATGCTGATCTGGGTTATTTATGAGGCCAGTACAGGTAGAGCAACTTAAGATGAATGCTATGCTAGATTTTTAGGATTTGTTTCTAAAGCAGAATATGGCATTTCATTCATACAAAATCACAGCATGAAAGCTGGAAATGTATAATTCTGTCGTTGTGGCAATTCTCCAGAATAGAAATCCCAGTTTTATAGGTCTTAATATATCTAAAAGCAGTGTTTTTTAAACTTCAGATTATTAGGGGTCATGAGATCAACTTACAGGATCCAAATTAGTTTTTGTTTTGTTTTGTCTTGTTATGTTTTATTTTGTTTTGCAGTTTTGAAGATTGAATGCAGGGTCTTGCAGATGCTAGGCAAATATTCTACCACTGAGTTATGTTTTTAAATTTTATTTTTGAGACAGGTTCTTGCTAAGCTGGCCTACAAATTTGTGATCCTCTTGTCTCAGCCTCTTAAGTAGCTAGGATTGCAGGCATGTCCCATCATGTCCACCTAAGACTAGTATTATTTAAATAGACAAAATATGATATCAAATATCAGAACAAAACTCTTTTAACAAAGGTGCTGTTTATATAAAATATGTGTTTGTACAAATACATGTAAATATGTAGGGCTGTGTGTGTGTGTGGTGTGTGTGATTGGCTAAAAGTAAAATATGTTCCTTACCATGGTTCTCAAATATCTTTTTAAAAAGTATGAAAAAAAATGCTATCCTAAGATAGTCATCAAAGGGCTTTATCTATAGCAAATGGAGCCTGCACACACGCGTGAGTGCACATATACACACATACACACACACACACACACACATACACACACACACAAGTACGCGCGCCTGAAACCAACTACAACTATTTCAACTTCCTTTCAGTTTTCTGTGGAGATGGCTTTTTTATTTAACAAAGCACTTCATTGCACTATTTGCTTAGAGAAAGATGAGTTTCTGGAAAGTTGGAAACAAGGAGAATAAGATTGCTGTATACAATAAAAAATAAAAATAAAAAGCATTGGAGCTACCAAGTCAGAACTCAATAATGGTAGAAGGGGTTAAAAAGAGACACCAGGAGAAGAACAGTATGGTAACAGGTGGGGTCCATGGAGAAAGGCTTTAAAAAGAAAGAATGAGCAAAGGACAGTGTATGTAATCTTCATTTCCAAAATTAACTTCTCTGTGGTCATGTGCTGTGACATGTCTCTTGATGTGACTGTCTCTGACCCAAAAGCACAGCAAAGTCAGCTGGGACACAGCCTTGAGTAGGTGTTACTTTCGAGTTTATAGAACTCACCCAGGAATGGGCACCACACATCCTTTTCCCAGTGTGCTGGGGGAGCAGATTCTGTGTTTTCATAATTATGTAAATATCTGTTGAATGGAAGAGAAAACAGGGTGAAAAGTATTTGACCCATCATTCTGTGTCACCCCTGGTGGACTAGCCAATGTCACCTGTGCTTCCACCCGCAGTAAAACCTACATGGTGTATTTCTTGGTCTCTTCCTTAGAGGTTGGTGGAAACATTTTTAAGATAATTTGCTGCACAGATTTGAAATACAAAAACCATAACTTAATACCACACACAGTACTTCTCACTAACTGCCCCCTTCCCTACCCAGAATCCTGACCTGCTCTGAACACCCTGTAAGATGTGTGCTCCATGACACAAGTTCCCATTTAGAGAGGTTCAGAAATTGACCTTGTCTTTCACAGAGAGTGAAAGCATGACTCCTTTTCTTTCATTTACACATAAATGCCCCCTGAAGTATAAGGAGAACAATACAACCATAAAATGTGAATTCCATCTTACAGAATCCTAAGGTATTCAGCCAGCATAAGAACACGAATAACAAACACGAATTACTTGGAAACTTTATTTTCACTTTATTTTCACTGGCTGCTAACTCTTTCTTTGATTATCCTCTCCACTCCAACCATACAAACTCTACCAGCTACAGCCAGCAAGATGAAAATGAATTGATAGCACCTTTCTCATTTCCAATTCCATCATTTAAAGAAAATGGGAGAAAGCTGCAAATGGTTAAAGGGCAAACCAGAAAATTTAGGAAGGAAAAAAAAACCAAAGATTTGAATAATCAAACTGTGAGATCAGTCTAGAGTAGTCAGAAATGTAAATTGACTCTCTTTGGTGGGAAGGCACGTAAAAATAAATTTAGGGGCCAGCAAATACAGATAGTACATTTGCTTTTATGCCTGAAAGTTAAATGCCCTACTATGTGCAAAGACTGTGCTAAATGAAACAGTACATATAAAAAGGTGGTTTCTACCCCCCACACACAAGGAGTGCTACTGTAGCTGATGGCATGAGACATGAACATGAAAAGACAATGAACAAGCCAGGTGCAGTGGCTTACTACTGTAATCCCAGAAGCTCGAGAGGCTAAGGCAGGAAGATTGCAAGCTCAAAGCAGCCTCAGAAACTTAGTTTGGCCCTAAGCAACTCAGTGAGACCCTGTCTCTAAATAAAAATTTTTAGAAAGAGCTGGGGATGTGGCTCAGAGGTTGAGTGTCCCTGGGTTCAATAACTAGTACCAAAAAAAAAAAAAAAGACAATGAACAATAGACAATAGTTTAGAATAATTACCAAGGATGTTTTTCAGAAAATAAACTTAAAAGTTTGGAATAGATAGGAGACTTGATGGGGAAAGTGGGATCTGATCTGGTCAGTTAAAAAAAATTTTTTTTCACTTTCTTTGAGATGCCATCTAGCTTGCTCTTAGACACTGCTGCTGTAAGGGCACAAGGTCATCATGACACTACTGTCAAACCACGAGGATCTTATGAGGATCCCATCACTTCATTCTAAACCTTCTATCTCCTCTCTGACAAACACTGTTAGGACATCTGTATCAACAACAGTACAAATGAGAGAAAAGAAGTAAGAGTAAATTAAAGTGAGGAGAAAAAAATTCAGCAGAAGGAGAAGGGCATTAAACCTGAGCTAGTCTATAAATGAAAACTGCACAGTGTTGGAAGAGGTTGATAGTAGAAGACAGAATTAGAGGAGAAAGCTGACCCTAAGCTACTGGGCTACAGATTTTGCAGAGCTGTGGAAGGCTCTAGACACAATAGCAGTGGCATGCTGCACAGTCTGCACTGCCTCCGTTCATGTCTCAAGATCAGTGTCCCAAGAGGAGGCAAGGTATTACACTGTGGGGAAAGGAAAGGGGCCTTGGAGACAGAAATGGTCCTGAATCCCTCCTCTGCACTTGCTTCATAAAGCTGTTGCTGGTGCTGCATTTGCCTAAAGTTGAGAGACTCATCTCTGGAGCTTGCGCTACCTTTTCCCTTCATGGTTGTATCCCCTTCCTCTCTCAATTGTTCCTGGCTCATCAAGTCATCTGGCTCCCTGCCCTATCTCAACTTGACTTTGTGAAGGCATTTCTATGATGCCTTTTTTGCTCCCTCCCCAGGAATCTGTAGGCTGAAAAATTCAAAGTACAATCATAGAATCACAGAAAGTAAGTGAAAGAATGGATCTTAATAATCACCTGCTACAACAACCTTAGTTGACAGATAAGGAATCCTGGCTCTAAAAGTTGAAAAACTTGCTGAAAGTCCCATAAATACAAATTTGCTTTCCACTGATTTCATACTCCTGCTCCGTGTAGTTAAACAGAATCCAAGACCTGAGCCAGGATTGAAGAAGACATAGTCCAAATCCAAGGAGACAGGAGGGCCATTTCTAAAGACAGAATGCCAATTATGAAGACATGAAGTGTTGATTTTTGACACAATGGAATATTCAGGGCTTGCATCAGAATTTGAGAAGCTGAATGCTTGGGCACACTTCCTTACAAAAGTGGGCACTGTGCGCCATCTGCTGGATGTCTGGATGTCAAGCCACTTATAGTTCAGAGTGAGGAGGTGCTTGTTTGATAGTCATGCTCTAAACACAACAATGGCTCTATATTTAGTTCTTTGTAAATTTATAATACTAAATACCTCCCTTCTCTAAACTTATATCACTTATATCTATTAATAATATACATTGATCTCATTCTTTTTTTTTAAATGGTGCTGGGGACCAAACCAAAGGCCTTACACATGCTGAACAAGTGTTCTACCACTGAGCAACATTCAGAGCCCCTCATTCTTTTTTAACCTAAGCTCCAAAAAAATTATTATGAAAATGTTCAATTATACAAAAAAGCAAAGAGAGCAGTACAATAAATCCATAGACATCATTTCCCTAAATTTAAAAATCATCAAATGTTTTGCTACATTTGCTTCCCTATCTCCCCTTTGCTGAAGTAATTAAGTCAAATCCCAAGTATCACATATGTCTCCAATCTTCAGTATGGTCTCTTTTTAAAATAGACTCTTTGTTTGAGAATCCCATGGCTACAACTCTGTCATTCTTTATTATCCTGCTTCAAGTCCATGATCATATTTCCCCAATTACCTCAAAAAAATTTATTCCACCAATTGGTTCAAATAAGACTCAAAATAAGAATTCAATTCAATTAAGTATATTTAAAATTCATGAGTTCATATATATTTAAAGAAATAAGAGGAAGTTCTCTACCAGGAAGAACAAAGGGAAGGAGGAATGAAGAAAGGAGGAAAAGAATCTCTCATTACACATGAAAGTTACTAGGCCACACACACCTTATTCTGAAAATGGCAACTAAAAGGAAAGAAATATATGTCCTGCCTTTCTTTCATGAATGAACTCCAGTATACAAATTGCCCTACCTGAGGAAAGGTGTTCTTTACAGAAAAATTCCATCTCATTAAAGTAAAAGGAATGAGACACCTACTGAACCAACAGAGGAGGTGATCGTCAATGAATGAAAGTATTACAACAAAGTCACAGAGAGCCTTACAGAACAGGGATCTGTCTTCACCTACTGCCATTCTGCAAAATCATTGCCACTAAAAGTTTGTCTGTGTGGTTTCTTTCCTAAGTTTATTGTCTGGTTTTCATTCTTTTAGATTTTTTTTTAATTTTATGTTTAGAACTTCTCTTTCTTATTTTATAACATTATTTTACACACTAGCTGTCAACTTCCCCCTATACATTACTCCTCTTTCTACCTTCTCCTATCCATTTTATTAACCTGATTCGGTGGTCATTTTCTTTTTTTACTGATGAATACCTTGATAACTTTACATAAAATTTAAACATTTTTTAAGTAGGCAATATCTACTGAATTCAGCTAAGAACAGGAAATTAGCGTACTTATTCTTCTTTGGAATATATAACATCTTTTTACATTTTTTAATTTTTCTTTATTAATACTTACCTATTTACCTTTTATAACTGTATTCCTCACAGTTGTTTAGTTTTTCTTCTAAATTTAAATAAGTTGCATGTATGTGGAAAATCCTTTTAATACAATGTTTTCCTTAATCTTCTGGTTGGTGGGATTCTGTCACTGAGTTCTGTTTCTTTTTTCAAGAACTCATGGAGTGTATAAACTTTGAACTCTTTCACATTTGAAAATTTCTACCTATTTATATCTATGCCTGCACAATAATCTTTGGAATTTGTCAGATATGATATTCTTTGTCCTAACTTCTTTCCCTCAGAACTTTATAGAGTTCTTTGTCATGGTTCTTTTTCATTGACATTTAATATTTCTCTTTTTTAAAGTTGCAAATTTATTAAATAAGCAGGCTGCTCCTCCCTAAAGACATACCCTCCTGCAGAGCCTGGTAACAGCCCCATCCCCACACTGGCAAAAACAGGAGATCTTTATTGGAGAGGTAAAACTTAGGGCCTCTGGAGCCACCAGGTCTGGTCAAGGGAACTAGCACACATGAGCCTAAGAGATGCTGGGACCAGTGCCCGCTCTTGCCCAGTCAGCCCTCAGGACACTGGCAGCCAGGCAGGAGATGGGAAGCATCTTCCCTGAGGCTCCCTTCATCTCCACAGGAAAGAAACATCTGGGGTTCCCCAATAGTGAACCATCAGTTGACTTCCAGGGAATCTCCATCTACAACTCCCTTCCTATTGGCTTTGTGGTCCCCACTTATAAGTACAAATAGCCAGCCAAGGATACCATTCCTCCAGGGAGACTTTGAAATACAGAAAACAAGGAGAAAACAGCATGGTTTGGTCAGTTTTTTGTTACTGTGATCAAAAGACCTGACAAGAACAATTTGAGTAAGTATCAGAGGTTTCAGTCCATAAATGACCAACTCTAAAGCTCTGGGCCCAAAGTGAGGCAGAACATCATGGCAGAAGTGTGTGGTAGAGGAAAGAAGCTCAGGACATAGCAACAAGGAAGCAGACAATGACATTTAATATTTGTATAGACAACTCAGATTAACTGATTTTTGCCTTTATAACTTACTTTATCTGCCTAAATAATGCTTGCTTTATCCTTGAAATTCAAAACCATAGTAGGGATATATGTCTTTATTGATTTTTCTCTATTCATTTTTCCCACAACAGGTTTATATTTCCTAATTCCATTCTTTCAAAACCTAGGAAAATTACATTCTGTGTTATCTTTAAAGATATTATCTGTTGGGTTTACTGGGCTTTGGAATTCAGTGTTGACTTGACTTTGTCTGTCATTCATCTCTCTCATTTTCTCTTGCAATGTCTTAATCTCTTTTTCCTCTGAATTCACCATGATTGTCTTAAATCTTTCCTGGTACCATGCATCCAATATTGAGCTGCATCTGTTATTTCATGTTTTTTCTACTTCATTTTATTTATTAATTCTGCAATGGTATTGGATTTTTAGTATTTGGTGTGTTTCCTTAGCTCAGCAACTTCTTTTTTTCGTTATTTTGTTAACTCATCCTTAAACTCTTAATTACATGTTTGCATTTAGTAAGTTCTTCTGTAAAGTGAAACACCCTTAGGAACACTTCTTAGATTTTCATTTCTTCTTGTTTGATTTTTCATCCATGTTTTGGGTTTATTTTTCAATACTTGGAAGAGAGGAAAAAAGTCAGGATGGCAGTGTTTACATAGATGTCCTTTCATTTGTCACCTTGCTATTGAATAAGGAAGACTGCTTAGATTCAGTGTGGGTAATTGCTTGTGATTCCCTTTCACTTTAATCATACCTCCGTGTTTTTGCCCTATGACTGTCTGGAAGTGTGATTTCCAAAGGCTGGGGGCATGGATAAGGGGAAAACGCTGTTCATTGATGGAAGCATATTTGCCAAGCTGGCCTGGACCCTGTGTTTTGTGGCCATGCCTAACATCTATGTCTGTGATCCAACCATATTGTCTTACTGCATTTTAGGATGTACTTGGACTTCAGATTGTTACCCAAACCCATTGTGAACCCTGAACCAGAGCACCAGCCTTGTCAGTTTTATTTCTCCCACTCTAGGAGCTATTTCAACTCCCCAGAGCAGACAGTGCATAAAAAACATAAAATTTGTTTTCAAGATAAGAAGGAAAGCCTGACTACCTGACTCAGATGATCTTTTTCCCACCTTTCACTTCCTCAGAAGCCTACTTAAAATAGTCCTCCTCAGTCCCCCATTATCCACAGCTTTGCTTTATGTAGTTTCAGTTACCTGTGGTCGTCCATGGTCAGAAAATATTAAAGGGAATTTTCCCAGAAATAAACAATCCATACCCTGTTTCCATCATACACTGTTCTGAGTATTGGGATGATACTTCACACTATGCCACTCTATCCTGCCTGGGATGGGAGTCATCTCTTGGTCCTTCATATCCCCACTGTATATTCTAGTTGCCCATTAGTCACTTAATAGCTGTTTTGGTTATTAATTCAGCTGTGGAGATATAGCAATGCTTGTGTTCAAGTAATCCTTATTTTACTTAATAATGGCCCCAAAGTACAAGAATAGTGATGCTGGCAATTTGGACATGCCACGGAGATGCTATAAAGTACTTTAGAAAGGGAACTTGGCACTATCTGTGATTTCAGGCATTCACCAGGGATCATGGAACACATTCCCTATGGATTAGTAAGGATACTCTATATGTTTTTGTCTTTATTTGGCCTCTATTTGGCTTACTTTAAAAAATTTTTATGATAAAATTCTAAAACACATAAAAAACATAGAAACTGTTGAACCCCAGGAATCCCTCACCAACCTTCAGCTATTACCAACAAACAGGTGGCTGTCCATGTTTTCTCGGTCTTCAGCTACCATTCACACCCATCCTCATCCCCATTCCACTCCTCACATTACACACTAAGACATGAGTTAATACCAGGCCCTCAGATCATTTTATTTTTCAAATTTAGCTATATTCACAGAGGACATGTTTATGACTTAGACATTATTCTCTCCAGCCATCAGGGGCTCCAACTTAGAGAACTCAAGTAGTTTTTCTCTCTCCAGTAGAAACCACCCAAATGGGGAGCATATTCAAAAAGGGATTTTACCTTTGCAGAATGTTAGCTTCATCTCCAGGAATGCCTATACCCCCCCCCTTCTGTTTTGTTTTTTTTTTTTTAACTAGGGTTTATTAGTGAGAACCTAAAATTTTATTCATCTTTTCCTCTATAATGATTCTTAGGTCAGAGCTCTAGTGGTCCATTCATTTCCCCAAAGCCTCACCTCTGAACATTGCTGCATTGGGAATGTTGTGCAATCAAATAAAGTCAAAAATATAGAAAGTATTTCCCCTTATCCTTAGGTGATATATATTCCATGACCTCTGATGGGTGCCTGAAACTACAGACAGTAAAAAACTCTATACAGAAATGGGTGTATTGATTTCAATTGCTAGGTTTGTTGGAAAGAAGAATTTAAGGTCAGATTACCATCTTAAAACTAGAAATTCTAACATTTCCTTAAACATTAAAAATAATCACTTTATCTTCAAATATGTTTAATTTCATTCCTTATTTAATGTGTCAAATCCAGTTAGCAGAAGCATGTGCCTGACTTTTGGATTTTTCCTCTGTATTAGAAACTTAATCAACATTTACATATTAAGCAACCCTAAATAAATAGTATATCATCCATACCCAATGTAATAGGCACCTGGTAGATAATAACTTTTGAGGATTTTGTTTCTGATTTTATTTGCTTTGGACAAAGATACTCCTAAATTCCTCATTTAGCCTAGAAGTCCCTTACTATAGTATTCTCTAATCTGAGCTCTGAAAATTCTTCCCTGTTTGTTATGATTTGGATACAAAAAGTCCCCTGAAGGCTCATATGTTGGTTCCCAGTATGGCAATATTGAGAGGTAAGGTTTTGGGGAAGTGGCTAAATCCACTAACTGATTAATAATTTGATTTTATATTAGTGGGAGGTGGTGGGAATTATAGAAGGTGGGGTCTCATTGGAGGAAATGTGTCACTGGGGTCACAAGAAATACCTGGAAGGGTATTACCTCTCTCTCCCTCTCAGTTCCCCACTCCCACCCCACCCCAATTCATTCTCTCTCTCTCTCTCTCTCTCTCCTTCCTGCTTGCCATGAGCTGATCAGCTTTCCCCTTCTACCCCCTTCACCATGATGGTCTTCCTTGCTTCAGGCCCAAAGCAATGGAGCCAACCAAGCACAAAATGAAACCTCTATAACCATAAGCCAAAGTAAATCTTTTCTCCTTTAAGTTGTTCATGTCAGGTATTTTGGTCACACTGACGCAAAACTGATTAACACATTGTTAGTTTGATTAACAACTAATTGTGGAAACAGTGATGACAAACACTTCTTTGGGGTTGTCTAAATATACAAGGACTGCTAAGGGCAAAGAATTCCTTGTATGGTGGTGTACAGTCTTTGTTATTCTATGGGTCAGAGCTCAGAAACAGACCACAGAACATAGCTTATTAACACACTAAGACATTTGCTACAGTAATTGGTGTGCTGACAGAATTTCTAAGTGATGCAGGAAATTCAATTTATATAACCACACCAAAAGCAAGGCAATCAGAAGTAGCATAATCAGTCTCACCGGCCTATTGTAGCAGAAATCCCACTGCTCCCACTGAGTCATCCGTGAAGCTTCTGCAGAAACACCAAAAGGTCCATGGCTGTCTTTTCTAGATAAGCTACTTAGTGAACTCCTCAGTCCCAATACTTAACTGACATTATCATGGTAAAAATTATCTGTGTGGACCACAGCATCATGGGATGTTGGGAAATTCTCCCCTGCTATGTGAAATGGAAATGCTTATTACTACAGATACCTTTCAATCAAAAGGAAAGTCACCTAAAGATGAATCTTGAGGAGAGAGAACAGAAAGAACCAGCATGAAAGGCAACCAGAGGCCTGATCAGTCAGGATACAGAGATTGCCTGAGTTTGATGTTACATGAGATTAAAAAAAAAAAAAATCCTTATTATTTAAGGTTAACTTTGCTATAGAGTTTCTGTTATCTTCAGGGAAAGTATCCTACCTAATATATTAATTTGTTTTTGTTTTTGTTTTTGTTTGTTTGGGGTTTTTGTACTGGGGATGGAGCCCAGGGATGCTTTACCACTGAGTATATCCCCAGACATTTTTATTTTTTATTTTAAGACAGGGTCTTGCTGAGTTGCTGAGGCTGGCCTAAAACTTACAATTCTCCTCAGCCTCCTGAGTCAGTGGGTGGATTACAGGTGAGCTCCACTATGCCCAGTTCCTCCTACAGAGTGTGACTTTAGGTGACTCCCATTTGCTCAGTAGGCCACCACCAAGAACTCCCTGGGTGAATATAGTATGAGAAAGCTTAAAGCTGTTCAGTCTTAGGAAGCCTGCATACACTCCACACTAGACCTCACCACCATGTCTAATCTTCTCAACAAGAGCCTATAGTTAAGTCCACAGATCCCTGTAAGCTGTCTCAGCACCATTGTTTTCTATCTGGACACAACTATCCTCCTAATTGGAAGAATAATAGTCCTACCTTGGAAAATTGTTCACCTGCAACTTTTGAACTGCCCTAATGAGATTCCTTCTCTACTGGGTGCAGGGGAACTCACAGCTAGGTTGTCTCTGTTTATTACAAAACTTAGCTTTTATTTACAT
Source organism: Marmota marmota marmota (assembly GCF_001458135.2). Taxonomy (NCBI): domain Eukaryota; kingdom Metazoa; phylum Chordata; class Mammalia; order Rodentia; family Sciuridae; genus Marmota; species Marmota marmota. Next base: position 20,076,909 of record NW_025999842.1, on the reverse strand, counting down.
AAGTATATTTCAATATTTTTCAGCCATACTACTACTGTTACTACCAATAACAGCAGCAGCAACAACAACAATATGAATAATTCTTATAATGGACTGGGGATACAGCTCAGTGGTAGAGTGCTTGTCAACATGTATGAAGTCCTAGGTATGATCCCCAGCACCTCAAAAAAGAGGGGGCTTGTTTAAGCTGGACATGGTAGTACAATTCTATGTTCCTAGCTACTTGAGAGGTTGAGTCAGGAGAATCACAAATTTGAGGCCAGCCAGGATGACATGGTAAGACTATATTTAAAAAAAAAAAAAAAAAACACAAATAATCCCTGTAGTACACAGAGTCCAGGTCCAGGACCATCAATGCAGATGATAAGCAAGAGACGAACAACACAGAGTCAAACAAATGGCTTTGAAAGAGCTTCCCTTAACCATGTCAAAACCAAAGGTAGTTTCCTAACTAGCAGAAAACATGGGAAACACTGTCTATACTTCCCAGGCTTTGGGCCTCATGTCCCCTGACAGACAACCTGGCAGAGTGCCTTCTCTAGATAGAAGGTAAGACACCTTTTCTACAACTTTATAGAGTCTGGAGAAATTTCTTCAGATCCTTCTCTCTGTCATCCAAAGGATTGAACCTGCCCAAAGTCTTACTTGAAGCTCCTTATTCTGCCTAACTTATTAGCTGATCTCCAGCCTTCTTAACATGTCCTGTGGTTCACCAACAGGAGGCCAGTGCCTGAGCTACCTCATGGTCACAGTTATCAGCCTTTCACACCTGCCCAAACTGAAGAACTGTATTTCAGATCACCCACTCATAATTTGATGATAATAACCTATTCATTCAGCAAAATTATTGAACAACAGCTGTTTTAGTCAGCTATTTCACTGCTGTGACTAAAGGATTTGACCAGAAAAATTGTAGAGAAGAAAGAGTTTATTGGAGGGCTCACAGTTTCAGAGGTCTTAGTCCACAGAAGATAGAAGGCAGCTCCATTCCTCAGGGCTCAAGATGAGGCTAAACAGCATAGTGGGAGAGGGTGGCAGAGGGAAGCAGCTCACATCCCAGTCATCAGGAAGCAGAGAGAGAGAGAGACTTCACTTGCCAGATACAAATATATACACAAAGCCACTTCAGTTACCACTCAGTTAATCCCTAGCAGAGGATTAAATCACTTATTCGGTTAAGACTCCTACAACCCAATCATTTCTCCTCGGAAACTTCTTGCATTGTCTCACATGTGAGCTTTTGGGGGACAATTCACGTTCAAACCATAACATACTTTGTGTCTGGCAGAGAACCAGGCACTGGGGTTAAACTATGATCAAGGCATAGAATCTGTCCTGATGGAGCATGTACCCTTGAAAATAAATCAAAAGGCAATTACAACTCAAGGTCAAAAGCATCTAGTTTCACCTAAGAATAGTTTGCTCTTACTTCTAAAATAAAGACAATATTGCATGACCTAAGCAATAAGACCTCATATACTCAGGTTCCTATCTACCTCTCCATCTTCATTCCAGCCCTCCTTGATTTCTCCACTTCAACCATGAATGAGGCCCCATTAGTGTCACTATTCTTCAACCACAGCAACTTGGCACACCGAAATTCTCTTCATGTTTCTCTTTGCCTAGTTAATTCCTATGGTTGCTTCATAACTCAATATATGGGCATTTTCTTAAAAAGAGACTTTCTTGATTTATTTTCATAATTTTACTTAAGTAAAATTTGAGTAATTAATTGTCCACTCCTTCACTAAGCTGTAAACTCCAGGAGGTCAAATTTAGTTTTGCTGGTATCACATTCTCTGTATTTAACAGTTTTCTTACACAAAGTAAAAACTGGTAGTAAGTACTAGGCAAGCTAATGAATTAGTAGAGGATAGCTGTTGACAAGTTGAAATCTGAATTACAGTAGGATTCAGAACTGCAGTGACCAGGGATGTATTCTCCCGTGGTTCCATTGGCTTTTTTCTATGCTTTTTTCTTTCTCACTTTCACTGAGAAAAATGTAAAGAGGTAACTTTCTTCAATCCAAATGTACAGGATCCATCTGAAGAAAAATGTTGAACTTTTACAGTCACTGACAAGACGTGACAACCAACAGCTGCCAAGTCTGGGGGCAAGAAGAGATGAATCTTTGCTGATGGTCAGAGCATTTCCCCTTTGTGCCAGTAGCCAGTCAGAACCCATCAAATCATTCTGATCAGTTTGCATTTTCTGAAGTAAAACATGATCAGCTGCTTCTAGGGCTTTAATCTCTCTTCTCTTTGGGATGGTAATTTTGTTTACAGACTGCATCCGTGTGTGGCGGGGGAGGGTGCATATCCTGGAATGGTGGTTTATGGACAAAGTATGTTACTAGTTTTCAAAAAGAAAACTAGACAAAGTACTTCATCCCTCAAGTAGCCTATGTCTCTTTCAATTTCAGGAAAGTGGAGACTGTCCCTGAGAAGAAGCATGCTGTAAGCACTGAAACATCCTGTCCTACCTGTACTTTTTGACAGAGTCACCCCCTCTGGGGAAGACAGGGATTTATCATGAAGTCAAGGATGAGAAGGGAATTCAACTTCTACTTTAGAACTTCTACATTGCTTGATTTCTTTAATAATCATGGACTTAAATATTTTATGGTCGTTTAGAAAAGAAAAAAAAATGAGAATCATTTCAGAAAATCAAAGATTTTTTTATGACTCTTGTAGAAAGATAAAATTTAAAAGAAGCAAAAGATCATTTAGAATTGCTAGTTAAACCCTTGGTGCAATTTCCCTTCTTCTCATGCTCTTCGTCCCTACTCTGTTCTTAGTTACTCTCCTTATATCAAAGAAGANGGTAAAAATGGGAGTTCATAACCCACTTGAATCAAAGTGTGAAATATGATATATCAAGAACTATGTAATGTTTTGAACAACCAACAATAAAAAATTAAAAAAAAACCCTTGGTGCAGAGCTTGATGTCCCTTTGCAAATCTCTGCTAAGTGATTATCCAGCCTCCAAACTCCCTCCAGTAGCAAAGAGTATCTACTGCCATTAAAGAATATTTGAGTAAAGTTGCATCTTCACAGAGCTGAATAATAGATCTGTCTTTACATTGAGCTGAATCATCTTGTGCTTTAATCTCCTTCTTGGCAGAATAAGTGTAATTCATCTTCAGTACATGAGCCCATCATATTAATGAAGACATCCAATATGTACATGTCTTTGTACCCTTAAGCCAAACATCCATTATTTCAATTTAACTATGCCTGACATGTTGGAATCTCTTCACTCTGCTGGTTGCTTTGCTCAATGTCCCTCTTAAAGTGTAACAACCAGAATGGAGTCCAATAGCTAGAAGTGACCAAGCAGAAATGACTATAACCTACAAATGTAACTCCAGATTGCAATGACTTTTTTTTCAGATTCCCATTTCTCCTCAAGTCTATGTAAACAAATCTCCAATTAGTTATCTAAGCATCCTGTATCCTTCTTACTCTTCAATCTTTCTCTATCTTCCACTTCCCTCCTTTTCCCTTTTCCTCCTACTTAAATTTTTTTATTGCCTAGTTTTTGTTCTTGGCACATATTTCCCTCCTAAGCTACTTTCCTAATTTAATAATTTTATTCAATCATTAAAAAAATATATTGAACCGTTACTGCATGTTCAGCAATATGGTAAGCAATGAGAACTAAAGAGTAAAAGATGCATTTTTTAAAATTTATTAATGATAAAATAGAGAATTAAAACACAATGAACTCTTTTCAATAGAAAGGAGTATGCAAAGTGTTGTAGAGTAGAGGTGTACAGGGGGATGACTATGTTGATGACCCACTCAATAGTAATCTGGACAGGGAATGCAATGGAGACTCCAGAGTGGGGTGGGACAAAGAGGTGATACTGAAAAGGTAAAAGGTTCATTTGCAGTCATGCACTGGAGCTGACTCACAACCTTCCAGGAGAGCTATTTAACTTCAGGTTGGTAGTTAGAATTGGCTGTGATTTTACATGACAAAAATCAGCAAATGTTACAAATTGTCATATTTAATGTTTATCTGAAAGCTGGTTGTTGTTAAACATTTACCAGCACACCACAGAATCAGTGGTTGGAAAAAGCTATTATAACTTTTTTAATTGCTAAATTCAAATTAATTTTTTTTGTACTAGGATCAAACCCAGGACCTTGTGTATGCTGAGCAAGTCATTGCAATCTGGAGTTACATTTGTAGGTTATAGTCATTTCTGCTTGGTCACTTCTAGCTATTCTGCCACTGAGCTATATCCCCAACCCTTGTGGGAGTCAAATTTTTGGTAGGAATGAGCTAAAAGAAAAAAAGTAGTCAGAGTAATGAGATGCTGATGCTGAGATTTCAAGATTTTTAGCAAATGATCCAGGGGAAGTTTTTGTTCTTCCTTCCACATGCCCTTCCTACAACAACACCCACTCTGTCCCATTTCTATGGGCCTAGTTTGCTCCTCTTCACCTGCACCAAGTCCTTGATGTCCCAGGAGTGTTTCTTCCTACCTGCCCAAGAATAAATTCAAATCTGTGCAAACAACTTTTAAAACTGTATTATATTCTGTATTTTGACAGAATGTATCTAGCTCATTCTGCATAGAAGTCTGGAAAAAAAACTCATTTTTGAAAAGGATTTTCTTCAGAAGCCCTTATTTGACAGCTAACAGTTTAACTGATCTGAACAGTACAAAGGCAGATGAGAGGAAAGATGCACATGGTGGCCTCTGAATGATTATATCATGATCAGTAAGTCAGTCCAGAGAGTGTATTCAGTCAAAAATTGGCATCTCATCCCTGCTGATAATCTAAGTGAACTCATTGCCTTTGGAGCATGTCATTGATTTCAAATACTGTAGTGTGACAAAATATACTGTGCATATAAGAATGTCAAATACAGTGCCTTGCATTAACTCTCATCCTGGTATCTGATATTACACTAATTTTCAGATGCTCACTTGTACCCCTGGGCATTCAGAAATATTTTCTTTCTGTTTATAAATATGTCAAGCATTCCCTTCTGTTGCTTTGATCATGTACAGCTGTTAAGTTAGGGCTAGTTTCAGAAAATAGCACTACAGGGTGAAAAGGACTGCATCCAGACTTGATCAGCCATCTGGAGTAGTGTGCCACTTTGATGTCCTAATATCTCTTTGATTTGATTTCTACAAAGTGGGAAAGTGTCTGGTGAAAGTACATTGGCATAGATGTAACTGAGAGATGCTCAAACCTACAGAAACTTTCTTGCTTCTGAAAAAGCTCAGTCTCTGCTGAAGCCATATTTATGAAATTATCTAGTGAACCTCCTTCAGCCTCTTAATAGGAATTGTTTTAGAGAGTTAATTTTGGGTCACAGCTACTTTTAACAGGATCTTTGTCACGACACTTTATTCTTTCTTTCCTACTAAGCTAGGAAACTTCTTTGGAAGGTTCTGGGTGTATAATCTCAAGCCTTCCACAACAAGTAGGATACACCCAACGAATTCTGATTCCACCCGACAGGCGTGAAACCTATAGAGTGAGCAATGATACTCTCTCCCAATTCCATCAGATATTACATTGATGTTACATCAATGAAGATTTCATTTATCTTCCTTGATAATGCAAGTGTATCTGCAGAAATTACCTCTTCTACTAAGAATTTCCATTAATTTCATCCATGTAGATGCTGTCATTATTTTAAAGTCAAAACACAATTACAAAGCAACATATATTTAGAAAAACAGAGATGACAAGTAATATGCTTTAATTTACCCCTGGTTCTGATTTTTCACAATGTAATTTCACTTGCAGAATGCTTCCATGTATTTTGAGCACTGCATGTTAGTTGTATAGATTTTTCCAAATATGATAAATATGTAATTACTTTGAATAATGTATCATTTTGGAATGTTTTCCACCCAACTCAAATGGCTTAAATAAAAAGGAAAATCAGCAACTCATATGACATGTCCTGTGTTGGACAGCCCAAAACAGGTTGATGCAAGTGGTATCATAAAGCTCCTAGGTTCTTTTTATCTTTCTGCTCTGTGTCATTTTTGTGTCTCTACTGTCTCCCCTCATGATCACATGATGGCTGCTACTGCACTAGGCATGCCAGCCACACAGCAATATCTAGCAGACAAAGGTCTATCACTCCCTTAAGTTTCTTTGTGACAGTAAGGAAATATTTCCAGAAGCTTCCATCCAATCTTCTTTCATGTCTCATTGACCAGACTGTCTCATTTTCACATACTCTTTGTTAATGCAGTCACTGGCAAGGGGAATGGGACTACCAAGGTAAGCTTAGACTGTTCCATATTTATCATTGGATAATGAGAGGGAGGCTTTCCTGGAACACAAAATCATAACCTCCCAGGAAGCAACAAACTTGCCCTAAATCAGTAAAGCTCTTCAGTGATAAAGTTGTCCAAGAGTCTATCCTCTGTTACCTTCTGTTCTCAGTCTACTCAGATTGCATGATTTTATGTATTTCCCCAATGCCTATTTACCAATGATTCTCAAGTTTACATCTCTAGTCCACAACTTAGCACAATGCCTGGCACATAATGATCCACTAAAGATCCTCCCAAATGATCCACAGAATATGTGACTCTTCATAAGGGCAATAGTGACCATTGCATCCTGTTGGTAATGGATTTTAGAGGCTTTGCATTGATCATCTCATCAGAGAGCAAATTTAATACAGTCTTCAGAGTCTTTATTAATGTGTAGCAGGAGGTGTTTAATCATTCTAATACAGATATCTAGAGGCTCTGAGAAAAGTTTGTCTGCAAACAGGATTTAAAGATCAGTGTCTGTATTGCAACTTTAGTCAGATACCTAAAGTAGGCTTACCACTGTCATCCTTGGGGTCTAGCAGAATTTTAATTCCAATCCAGCCATGCTCTCCCAGAGGTACCCAACTTCAGTTTGCTTCCAGCTGTTGTTTGCAGATGAATGTTTTGCTCTGAATGTTAAAAGGAAAAGGAATGCTCCCAGAACTCTTGAGATACATACAAATGACTTACCTGGTGAACATAACTCAGGACCTAAATTATCTCAGGTCTCACTAGACCCAGAATAATTCACATTGATTACAAGTTTGTACATTCTGCTCCTCAAATCTATTGTTTTTTCTTTAAGGCCTGGGGTTATGTCTATTCCTCTGTAGGAATGCCCAAGTATCTAATATAATACTTTGCACTTTGAGAGAATTCAGTAAAGGATTATAATTATCTGACTGGTAATCATTATTCTGGATAATATCTAAGGCACATATTAGATAATATCTAATTATAGGGCATATTTGTATACAGCACCTTACCAGTTTAATAAGCACTTTCACCCAAGTACAAAGAGAAGTAAATGTGTGTACTTCAATGTCTAAGGTGCTGCAGGAGCCGTTTATTGTAGGACAGGAGGGGTATATATACATTCCACACAGCTTATCTTAATTAACATAAACTAGATACAGCAGTCAACCAATAAGGAATCTCCACACTTAATGGCTCGCTGGCGCCACCTCACAAACCACTCCCTCTGGCAAAATGCCAGGCGCCATCCTGACTTGTTTACAGACCTTAACACTGAGGCACAATATGGTAGATAACAACACAATGTTATATATATATACGTGAGTTATTATTAAATTTATAGGTATTTATGTGATAAAATAGAAATTGAAAAATAAAAATTATAAATTCCAAAGGTTCCAAAATAATGAAAATATAAGATGACATGGTAGAGCAGATAACAAGGAACTTTTTTTTCTTTTTTCTTTCTTTCTTTCTTTTTTTTTTTTTTTTGGTACTAGAGATTGAATCCAGGGATGCTTAACCACTGAGCCACATCCCCAGCACTTTTTATTTTTTATTTTGAGACAGGGGCTTGCTAAGTTATTTAGGGCCTTGCTGAATTGCTGAGGTGGGCCTTGAATTTGAGGTCCTCCTGCCTCAGCCTCCTGAGCTTCTGGAATTAAAGGCAAGTGCCACTGCACCCAAAGTAAAAAAGGAATTTCAAAAATTGTATCTTCATGTCTCCTCAACACAAAATAAAGTTAAAAGGAACCTACACAGTGATAAGACAAAACAAACTTCATTCTGCCCAAACCCAAATTTATTTCACCATGAATAAAACTCCTTAATCTTCCCCCACATCTCCCTCTGCTCAACTTCCTGTTCCAGCAATGACACCCCCACCTGTCTGCCCAAGCCAGCACATGTGGAGGTTCCTGAAGTGGCAGTTACCTGTAAGATTGGCATTTCAGAGAGTGAGCCTCTGCAAAATGCTGAAACATGGAAGCATTCATCAGATTAAGGCAGTTGATGATAGGTGAATCAAATTTAAAGAAAACCACCTAATCTTGTATACAATCTGACATTCTTTCTTTGCCAATTCATCATTTGGTGCAATGTCTTTTGATAAGCAAATTTCTGACAAATTAATTTCAATAAATTTGCCTTCAGATAGTGCACCTGGAAATATACGCCTACTCTGAGCACCTGAACCTGAATTCACAGAATTCAAATTCCTTAACAAACCTAAAAACGTTGCACTAACTAGATGCTTTAAGAAGACAACACAAGAGGACCCTGAAAGTGCCCAAGCATGACAGAAGACTTAAATACAGTAGTGCTAAAGAGTTAATGTTAGCACAATTACACATGCAGCAAACAATATATAACAGAAATTTGATTAACTCTTAGCCAGACAGCAGAGGGAAATGTTTCTGCTCCAGTCTTGTCTAGTTTTTCACTTCCTTCAGCATTCTAATTCTGCATTTTCCAATGATCCTCTTCTCTGTTCCAAGGACGTCTACAGTTTATTCTGATTTTCAATGCAATAAGCACTTCCTTATGTACAGACATTCCAGCAATTATTATGAATAAGAATTCACATAAGAATGCTCATCTTATATAAGAATTCATATGTAAAAATTTTGTCTCTTCACCTGCTTTTTCTCAAAGTCCATACTTTAAGTTTAGAATGTGCTATGGTTTGAATGTGTACCCTAAAAGTTCACGTGTTCAAAACCGAATCTCTGAATGTATATGTTGATGGCATTTTCAGGTGGGATCTCCAGAAGGTAATTAGGGTTATATGAAGCATGAGGGCAGAGCCCTGTTATGGGATTAGTAGCTTTATAAAAAGAGGAGAGGGACTTAAGTTTACACACTTGATTTATCTTGCTATGTATTGCCTTCTACCATTTATGATGCAGTGAGAAGACCCCTGAATCTTGGACTTCTCCACCTTCAGAACCATAAGCCAAATAAACACCTATTGTTCATGATTTTCCCAGTATTCTGATATAGCCACATAAAAAACCAACACAGGGTTATTCTGAGTTTCCATATTTCTATTGCAAAGATCTATGAAACAGCTGTTGTATCCCAAAGGGCTCCTGGATAACTGCTTCTGGGTGTGCGGGACTGAAATCAGCCTCCCTATTTTGTGGGCTCTCTGCTTTTTATTATGCTTCAAAGGAAATTCCATAGAATTGTGGGGTTTTGGTAGGGGAGAAAAGCTATATGACTGAACTCTCCCAAGATCTCTCAAACTTCTGTATCACTTTAGTAAACACTGTATCTGCTAAAGCACCAGCCCCCATGTGTCATAGAGGCCTGTACATAGGTTTCTATGTAGCTGAGGCCTTGACATAACAACATGAAGCTTTGTAGTCAGTCTTATTTCATATAGAATTTAACTCTTCCAACCTGAATCTCTAAAGCATATGATGTCAGGGAATAACTCCAAAGAGTGTGATTGCATTTGCAGGAAATAAAAAAGGAGAGAAAATACAAAATATATTGCCTGGTATCAGTCTTGCTCAAAAAGTAGGAGAGCTACAAATGTTATCTCTAGCAGTAGATCCAGAATGTTTCAAATCCAAATGGCATTACATTGAGAATGCACTTGGGATTGTTTACCAGAAAAAAATATTACATGAAAACCATAGCTCATCTCAAAAGTGACTTATCATAAATGATCCATTTTGTTACAAGAATGCTTAAATTAAGAATGCTTGGGGCTGGGGATGTGGCTCAAGCGGTAGCGCGCTTGCCTGGCATGCGTGCGGCCCGGGTTCGATCCTCAGCACCACATACAAACAAAGATGTTGTGTCCGCCGAAAACTAAAAAATAAATATTAAAAAATTCTCTCTCTCTCTCTCTCTCTCTCTCTCTCTCTCTCTCCCCCCCCCCACTTCCCTCTCTCTTTAAAAAAAAAAAAGAATGCTTGAGAAAATATTCCAGATAAAAGTAAATACTCCTCAAAATGACCTACCAGCACCGCAACTAAAGGGAAAAAAGTCTCAAAGGTCAGGCATTTGGAGAGTCCATACATTTCCCACAGGCATCCCTGTTAGGTGTTAAGTGAGACAGGAACCTTTCAGGGGCAAAGTGCCACATGAACATACTTTAAAATGTCCTTTCTTTTGTTTCTGCTAAAAATTTTTGGAGGAACTTACAAAGAACCACATCACTGAGCCTTACTCTATGTTGTTGATGTTATTTTTAAGCTGCTAGAGAAAACTTTGCTCATTATAATAGTAAACTGACCATGCCCAGAATTGTTCAAGTCGGCCATCTTCTCATGTTCATATCTACCTTTTTCATCTTTTACCAGTGTGCTCTATGACCTTGAGTTGAGCATGCCCAAGATGTATCCACCATCTTTTCTGTTGAACTATGATCCTAGATTAAGCATGCTCAGAAAAGTATATCCTAAACTGAGGATGCACAGGACAACACTTGCCTCTAAAACAAGTATGTACAAACTCCCAGAATAAATTCCCATGATTCTGTCTGGAAAGAGAATCTCTTTAGAGAGAGCTCTGATGTTCTCCTTATGTGCTGCAAGTAATAAATCTTCCTCCATTCTTTTATCTTCTGGTCGTGTTCATTGAATTCACATTTACCAAAAATCAAACTCTTTGCATGTGGTTACGTCCCTAGATGAGATGATCCTTTGTGCTTTCATTGTTTCAATGTAAAGGTTGTGTCATCTAGCACCCATGTTGTGTATCATCTTGGTTGGCTTCCTGACACACTGTGAAGCACTGTGCTTTTTTCTTTTCTTATTTACAAGGAACACGGTGGAAGTCTCTACATATCATAAGGCAGTATTCTAGTGAAGACCACTCAGAAATTCCAATTATTTTAGTGTCCAAGCAAAGACAAAATAAATTTTTTTCAGAGGTAACTGCATAACAATGTGAATCTTGCAGATCTTCATTAGAAACTAATCTCAGACATCCTGGAATATTGATCCAATTTTAATGAAGCTCAAAGCAATGATGCTGATATAGTTGTATAAGTTCCACATGTGCACATTAATCCTAAATACACTTTTGGCTTTGTTTGGGAAGTAATTTCCACTTTAAAACTTTGGGAAATGTATCAGGACCCAAGGAGAGATTTGCATTTAAATTACAGTACATGCTTTTCATATCAATTACTCTGGGGGGAAAAAAGACAATACTGATGAGATGACCAAAATAAAATTGACACAATATTATTTATATGGTTTGCTTTCAAGATCCATAGAACAAAAAGCTTGCCAAGGCAGAAAGGTTACTTTGACCACTGTTAAGAGAAGAAATTATTCAATGGTACTTGTGAAAGCACGGTAAGGCAGACTTCATTCAGGACCATTGTGCAGTCTGGGACCCTTGCAATAGATCTTGCCTCAGGGGAGAGAGATTGGGGCCAAATCCAAGCACAGAATGAGCTAGTGGGAAATTATAGTCAAAGAAGGACATAAGGGTCAGTGGATAAGAAATTACTAAGAATCAGGGGTAAGGGGGATTCTGTAAACAGACTAACAGTATTCTTGCTGAAGACAAGCTGGGATGATCAGACATCACCTCATAGGGGTGGAGAATAAGTAATCCCATCAGATATCAGGGAGAGGGTGATAAATTGATTTAGCAGGGCTTTTAGTAAAACTGAAAGCCTAGAAAGTTCAGAATCCTGATTAAAATTTGGCCAAGCAAATAATCTTTGTCACCATGGAAATAAGTACAGTGGAGACAAGATGTTCTTTCATCCCATTCCCAGAACTTTATCACCTGTTAACCAAAGATCCCCCAGGGAGCAATCTGACTAAACCCTGCTAGGAAACACTGCTTTCCCTCTCACCTCACTCTGTCCAGACAGGAAGAGCCCCCACAGCCCAGCCTAGATCAGGGCAGACTCTCTTGTTTTCCCTCTTCCCTCAGAGTTTGCACATAAGGTCAAGGACCTCTGTTCACATGTCAGCCCTTTACAAAAGCCCTTCCCAACCACGTAGGCCCACACCACCACCCCTGTCAGAATCTACCCCCACCCTGCTTTATTGTCACTTCACAGCCCTTGTCACTACCTACAATTGTGCTATTTATTTGGTGATTTGTTTACTTTCCATCTCCCCAACCATAATAGAACATCACAAGAACAAACTTAGCATATTTTCATCTCTGTATTTTCTGCATCTTCCATCCTCCTTAAATGCCATAGGAAAGAAAGAAAGAAAGCAAATATGGATAGGATGAGAGATGGGTGAAAGGACAACAGTAGAACAGATGGAAGAACTGATTTCTTCCAGTGTACTTTCCTGTAAATGCATTAAATCCACCATCTTTGAAAAAATAAAATCAATTCCCTAAACTCTATATTTCCTCAGTTTGTTACCCTATTTCCTTCTGTTCAAGCCAAGGACTCCAAGTCTCCACTTGCATAAAGTCAATTAAATCCTTTTTATTATATTTTACAATTTTAGTATTGATTATAAAAGTAATAAATGCTAACTATAACAACAACTTAATGTGCATCTTCCCAAAGTACATTTATACAAATGTACAGTTTTTTAAAAAGAAAGAAAGAAAGATAGGAAGAAACCATGCTTATTATACTCTTTTCTTTTTGTTTGATAATATGTTGTGAATATCTTCTGAGACCAAATATACAAAATAGTTCTTTTATTTTTAATAGCTGCATAATATTCCATAGCATGGATGTACAATATTTTATTCAACTCACTTGGTGGACATTAAGGTTGCTTCCAGATTTCCACTATGTTGCAATAAACCCATGCATACATATGTCTTCACATATGCATACTTTTATTTATGCTTTGCAAATTCCCTGTTCAGCATTAACCTTACTGTAATTAATTTTCTGCCCACTCTCCCAACTCAAATCGCACAGCTATGCAGATGTCACTATCCAAAACCCTACCACTAACCCCTTCTTTCCCTGAAATTCTGATACAAAATGCACACACATAGCAATGATAGTCAACTGGGGACCAGAAATAACATTTTAATCACTGGATAAGCACTTGGTGCCTAGATTCTCTGATAAAAATCAAGAAAATGAATTCAACTTAGGCCAGAAAGCCTAAGAGAGACTATCAAAAACTGAACAAGCCAGAATTTTACCCTACCTGCAACTAGTAAGTTATTCACCTGTGATTTCATAGATACTAGTGAAAGAAACAAGACGTTATGTCCAAATGAATTCCTATTTCACTGCATGGCAAACAACAGAGCTTCGTGGTCCCATCAGTTCCTCTTGCCCTCAAGTCCCATGGGACAAAGCAAAGATGCTGCTCACATAGTGAGTTCCATCACAGATACGGAAACTCAAGCTTCTGGTCTCCACTCCTCCAAGTTTTTGTGTTGTTTTGTTTTGTTTTTGTACTAGGGATAGGGGATTGAACACAGGGACACTTTACCACTGAGCTACATCTTAGCCTTTTTTATTTTCTACTTTAAAGCAGGGTCCTGCTAAGTTGCCAAGGCTAGCCTCAGCTTCCCAAGTAGCTGGGATGGGATTACAGATGTGTACCACTGTGCTCAGTCAGATATCCCCCAAGCTTTTATAATGGCTGAAACCCAACCTGCCCAAACTTTGCCCCAAAGGGAGCCATCTTTATTTTACTGTAAATGATCCTTCCTTCAGCTCCAGAAAGAGACAATATTTTTTTTTTTATCTTCCAATGCTTTTCACAATACAGAACCCTTGAAAAACTACAATCAGAGCCTCTTTTCAGAAGATAGTCAGACCCAGGCAGAATTTTCTTTCCAACAAGCCTTCCCACACTCTCTCTCCAAATCCAAGATGACCAGTTTGGTGGAACAAAAGCTGACTTGATTTATGAAGGCCAATGATAAAGAAATAGAAATCAAGAAGATTGGTGGATTTACTTCTAAATGTCCTCACCACACTAGAGAAAGCAAAAACAACAAGAAGAAAAGGCCCCCACATACATCATTTCTGTGGCAAGTCAAGTGGTGGCCTCCAAGAAGATACGTCGTCCACTTGATAATTCCGAGAACCTTTGAATGCTGCCTTATTTGTTACCAAGGTCTTTACAGATATTATCAAGTTAAGTTTTGGCCTCCAGAACTATGAGAATAGAAAAATTTCTGTTGTTTTTTAAACCACCCAATTTGTGGATATTTGTCATGGCAGCCTCAGGTGACTATTATGTTATTCAACATATTTCTGGACCAACAATATAACTTCTTTGCTCCTATGGCATGGGCTTCTGGGACCCTGAAAAGTCCAGGAGACTATGCCGCCATTTTCAAATCTTCCACACCCTCAAGACCTCAAAACCTTCCAGTGGCCACCCTTTACTTGCCTTGTGCTACATCTTCTCTTTACTATCCCTTTTCTTCTGTTGTTCTCAGAGTTCTTTCAGGAAACTGACTTCTAAACTTTGAGAGGAAAAAAGTCCTGAAATATGATCCAATTAGCACCTCCTTTAGGGAATTTGACATAAATTATAGAAGGAAAGAGAGATCACCTACCATTCATATATTGATGTTTTTTCCAAATCTCACTGAAACAGAAAACAAGCATTCTAGCATTCAGAAAGAACATGCCATATGGTTAAATATATACATAAATTATTTTAAATATGCCTGAGTGCATATTTTATATATATATACACACACATATATATACATAATTATGTGCGTATAAAGGCAACATATTTGCAAAATGGATTGACTTACAATTTGTTAAGTATATAACTCTCTATATATAACTATCTTTTTTTTTTAAATTTTTTATTGTGGGTTGTTCAAAACATTACAAATTTCTTGACATATCATATTCGACACTTTGATTCAAGTGGGTTATGAACTCCCACCTTCACCCCATACACAGATTGCAGAATCACATCAGTTACACATCCATTGATTTACAAATTGCCATACTAGTGTCTGTTGTGCTCCGCTGCCTTTCCCATCCTCCACCCTCCCCCCTCCCCACCTCTCCCCTCCC